>NC_092793.1:37689405-37774405 GCF_918797505.1 Bemisia tabaci
TACTATAGAGGTACGATCGTGGACCGCTGCGGCGTTAGTTCACCGCACCCTCTGCCAGGTTCGCTGCGAGCGCGCGTTAACGGTTTTTAACACAGGGTAGTATAGGGAGTTGGGAGTCCTTATTTATTCTATTGGTCCATGCCCCAACTCCGGTTAGCGCTGACATCAGCGCTCCCTGGCAGAGGGTGTAGTGAACTAAACCGATGATTGGGTCTTCCTGTTTATATTTCCATGCACCACCTATTTAGGCTTAATCACTCAGTAGTGCTCGTAGAAGTTTCTAGATCCTCGTATCCTGATTGAGTGTTTTTGCAGGCAAAGACCCCCTACGATGTGCAGGCGATCACAGAGCGGGAGTAGCTGGTGGAGCTAGGTGGAGCGTGCGTGCAGCTCGCTCGGACTCCATGATTCTGCTCTGTTGCTCTCTCCTCTCCCCTACTCTTTGCTCCTAATGGCGCCAAGCACAAATTTCACTCGCGGAGAAAAATTAAACTGCTCAGCTCAGGGAATTGGCATTTTTGATTGGGATTAAATTTCTAAACGAGTCCAACCCAAGTCAACCAGGGTAATTCTCAAAATACTTTGGCAAGATATTTTTCTGATATAATTTAAGGATATAATATAATTATTGACATAATTATTATGATATAATTTATTTAAGGATTGAGGATGGAGAATCTTTAGAATTTATGGAGAAATCACATGCTTGTGTGGGGGCCCCAGCGTTCTGAGGCATTGAAATTAATCTTAAACGTACCTATTTACATTTTGAATTTTGGTGGAAAATACGGGGGGGAGGGGGGCTTTAATTTATATCTGAGCCATGTATGTTTGATTAGAGGATTTACTTATTGCTAAATAGGCAGAGGATGCCAGATGATAAGGGATGAGTTTGAGGATTGTATGCGCACAAGGTATAAATGTTTTCAGGATAAAGCTATGGCAGCTAAAAACTAAGATAGCATCCTTCCTTCCTTATTGGAATCAGGCGTAGATCTCAGGAAAAATTTAAAAAATAAAAGGAGGCTATCTACGTGTGGGAGAAACACACAAGTTACTTAGAGTACTTAGAGTTAAATTTTAGGTAAAAAAGATGTGTAGTTGGTCGGTAAAGACGCAGAGTTGTACTTACGTATTTGCCAGGCTGTGTACATGCATGCAGCACCCACTGCAGCCTCCTCCGGAGAATACTATCGGTGCTTAATATTATCTCAAACATGCTTCAGATGTCAAATTTTGAAATCATCCATGTTGTGAATACCTATCTATTAATTAAACCTGTATCTTTCCCTCTGCTTTACGCTGCTTATTAGTACATTCTGTGCGCATTGGGGGAACTAGTTGAGAGGAGGACGGGGGGGGGGGGGGTAAATCTTACCCTCACATCTGACTTAATTCCTAAGAAATATGAGGGATTTTGCTAAGTTAGCTGTGTTGCCAGACTTTCATTGTGGAAATTATAATTGTACCAAAAATATTTCCATGTAAAGATGAACCATCAAGCTAAAACTTTAACTAAACATTCGCACAAATTTATCAAATTCTTTTTGTGGCACAATGGTACAACTTCTGGAAACTTCCTGTTAATAGGTAAATACGAGGCACTTAGCACATTTCTTGAAAAATTTGCTAAAACAATATCTGTGCACATTTCTACTTTTGATAACTTAAACCTTCAAAAGTACATAACAATCCAAAAAGTGGTAAAATTTACCGATCAGGCATCAAGAGGTGAAATGTGGGAGTGTAAATAAATAACATCACCTACAAAGATAACACTTACATTGGAAATATGATAGTATCAATAAATTAATATGTATGTTTTCAATTTTTAATTCTAAGAAATACAAAATGGATTAATATAATGCACCCACTGGTACCTATGGTGCTGAGGGTGACGTCTCGTTCCTGAGTGTTCAAGCAGTAAACGATGGAAAAAGGACGCTTGGAGCATGGGGTGCTGAATTGAGACCGTCAGGTTCTTCTCTTTGTCAAATAGGTACATTGAAGATGGATGAAAAAATTGATTCAGCTGTAAGTTATCTCTCAAACTGCTCAAATCATAAGCAAAGTCAGTTATGAAAGATAACCAACAGCTTTTGCTGTGAGGACGCACGAGCTGCCAGAACTATTTCTCTTAAAATCTTCTGGGAAAGAAGTGAAAAGGAAACAAGACAATATTTGTAGAAAATAATCACCTACTAAATAAAAGGGAAAAGGATGCTTACATAAAATGAACTGGGGGAAAAAAGTAAAATAGATACCTATACACACTCTTGTGACTTAGCACTGTAAGTAGGTAGGTAATAAGAAAATTTGGAAGCACAAAGAGTTTAGGTATAATGGGAGAGCTGGGTGGGGTAGGGTAAAGTACCTGTATAGCGAGAGTATGGACAGATGTGAAACTCCGAAAATCCATCAGGCCTTCACCGATGCTTCTGCGAATAAAGTTAGGGCCCAGAAATGCAGCCAACCTATGAATTTCAATTATCCAGAACGATTTACTAATACTATTGTTCCGAACCGTCGTTTATTAAGCACGTGTTTGACTCAGTTTTTGCATAAATTTACTCAATTTCGCGGAAGAACGCTCATTTCTGTACATTCTTTGCCATCATGGTTAGAATTGGAATCTGCAGACTGGCAGTGAAATTTTGTGCGTTAGAAGTTGGTTAGAAGGGTGGCTGCACTTTTGGGCCCTAAGCCCTCCATGAAGCGATCTGTCCATACTCTCGCTATACAGGTACTCTAGGGTAGGGAGGCGGCGGACGATAGGATGGGTTAGAGTAGGTATTGGGAAGAGAGTGCTCGAACTGCCCCGAGTTCCCGTCGCGCGACGCAGCCATCTTGCCTGCACATCGTAGGGGGTCTTTGCCTGCAAAAAGTAAACATCTCGTATCCTCGTGGTCGCCCTGCAGTTTTGAAGAGTTTAGTGTGAAAAGTTTTCCATTTTCATTTCAATCTTCGTCAGTCTTCGTGTACATAAACTGGTATTAATATGAAGTGTTATTTCTAACCGTTTTACTCAGCAGCAACTGCTGTTGAGAAAGCCAAAGGAAGTGTATATGTAGTGTGCAGTGTGCAGCAGGAATCAGGATTGTACTTTTAGCCGAAGGCGCTTCTCTGTTAAGTGAAATCTTTTTAGTGAGAAATAGTGTTGTACTGATAAAAATCAACTGAGTGTCACAAAATCAAAGATACTTGACTTCAAGCATTACCTTTAATTTGATTATTAGCAAGTCTCTTTGATTCTGCGTCAGAAGTTGACTGAATCATCTTTGCTTGTGTTTTGATAAGATACTTCAAATCAAAGTCTTTCGCATTGACCTCTGCAGAAGGTATGTATCTATACAATTTCATTAGTTTGCGAAAGTAAAATGTATTAAAGTATCTACACGAATAAATAAATCATAGATAAACAAAGAACATTGCATGGAATAACATACTATAGAGGTACGATCGTGGACCGCTGTGGCGTTAGTTCACCGCACCCTCTGCCAGGTTCGCTGCGAGCGCGCGTTAACGGTTTTTAACACAGGTCAGCATAGGGAGTTGGGAGTCCTTATTTATTCTCTTGATTCTCTTGGTCCATGGAACGGAACTGTCTCACAAATGTTTCACTTATAACAGAAACTCATAGAGTACATAGAGTCGTAATGTAATTGGGAGAGCTGGCGCCACTTTTAAGCATTTTCCAGGTCCCGAATTCCGAGACTCCTGTGTGACGCCGGGTCACTTTTTCGATACATAATCGATTATTGGCGATACACGGGTACCCGGCCATCCGATGACAACAACAACAACAACAGAGGAGATAGGAATTACCCATAGAGTACATAGAGTCGTAATGTAAATGGGAGAGCTGGCGCCATGTTCTGCTCGACGAATTCCGAGCCCGGTGTGCGCCGAGTTCGGGTCGCTTTTTCGATACATTTTCGATCCAAAATGGCGGTGTGGAATACATGGTAATTCCTATCTCCGTTGTTGTTGTTGTTGTTGTCATCGGATGACCGGGTACCTGTGTATCGCAAACAATCGATTATGTATCGAAAAAGTGACCCGGCGTCACACAGGAGTCTCGGAATTCGGGACATGGAAAATGCTTAAAAGTGGCGCCAGCTCTCCCAATTACATTACGACTCTATGTACTCTATGGAATTACCACGTATTCCACACCGCCATTTTGGATCGAAAATGTATCGAAAAAGCGACCCGAACTCGGCGCACACCGGACTCGGAATTCGTCGAGCAGAACATGGCGCCAGCTCTCCCATTTACATTACGACTCTATGTACTCTATGACACAGAATTGGCATTAGGCATTAAATGAATAATCACGTAATCACTCACTTCATCTGATTCAACACTACTCGAGTTAAAAATTGAGATTGTATGCTTAAACGACTAGTACGACCGAAATATTATCATTAGCCCATAGAATTTCGTTTCGTTGCCTGTTCTGTGTAATGTTCGTGGAATTCAGTTAATAAGTGTCAACAAGCAAGTATGGCTCCTAGTTTCAACAGGTGGCAGGGTGCAATAATGATGGTCCATGAAATTTCCGGAGTTTCAACAGGTGTCTGGGTACAATACTCAATGATGGTCCTTGAAATTTCAGTAACTCTAGCTTTAAATCAGCTTTAAATCGGTGTCAGAACCTAATTTAAGAAGAGATAAGTTTTGTTTATTGGGAGTGACAAATATTTTGAATAATCACAATCTTGTCAGTATGAAAGAAGTAATGACGGCAGACCAAGCCAGGATTTCTCACATTGGACTTGTAGCTCGAAGTCCTGAAGGACATGCTGCGAAAGGAATGCAAATCAAGGGTCATGAAGATCTCTGGGTCGAAATTCAAACAAATACATTCCGGAATTGGGTCAATGAAAACCTAAAAACAGTTGGAGAAAGAGTTGATAATCTTGGCACAGACTTGTGTGACGGTACAAGACTTTGTTTACTCATTGAAGTTCTTCAACAACGGAAACTTAAACCGGCATGGGTGAAGAGACCAACCAATCATCATCAGTACCTGGAGAATACTACCACAGCCCTAAATGCTATTGCTGAAGATGGTGTCAAACTTGTCAATATCGGTGAGTTTTCATTGTGATTTCAGAAACCCTACCCTATAGAGCGGACGCATCGTATGCTGAGACAAAAGTAGGGATGTCGATACTCAGGGAAGTATCGATACTTGGTATCGACTCTCAGCATCGGTATCGAGCTGAAGTATAGATACAGTCGATACTTTGAAGGTATCGATACTGCCGATACTCTTAAGATATCGATACTGCCGATACTCTTAAGATATCCATACTGTCGATACTTCTGAGGTATCGATACTGTCGATACCATTTCTAAATTATGCCGCAATTCGGAGTGTGCTTTTGTCTGTCGGCCGTTAAATTCCGCCATATTTAGCCTCTCTCGATACTTACCGCCCTTTTTTGTGTGCCTAGTCAACTATTGTGAGCCCTTTACTTACTACTGTTATCGAACTGAGCTTTCAACATTTTTAATAGACGTAATCATCTTGAGAAACCTGGTGCCACACTAGTAACAACCATTCAGGAAGGCAACTGCAGACACGTTTCGGCCTTGTTGGGCCAATCCTCAGTGCAGCGCAGCCTCAAGCCATCAAGCTCGGAGAGTTCGTGAAAACCAGCCGGAGACTTAGGCAAGCGGTTGCTGGCGGCGAGAATACTTGCGTCTAGTGAGCGATTATCCAAACAGTGCCGCACATGCCTTGGCAAGGCGGTTTTACACAAACAGTTTGTTTGTAATTCTGAGGAGGTCATGTCAAATCATTGGTCGAATTTGGCATGGAATGACCCACTTGACCCAGGGTCCCTCTACCTCTACTACATGGTTTGCCAATCTGACCAACAAATTGCCAATGTTTGACCAACAAGAGGTTAAAGGCCCTGCAGTAACTGTAAAAATGTAGAGTACCTTTCAATTTTTTTAGAGTGTTTTCTCACCAGCTGATCTTACCTCTATTTGTTACAGGCAACGTTGACATTGTAAATGGTAATATAAAACTAATTCTGGGTCTTATCTGGTCACTTATTGTCAGGTATCAAATCGGAAGATCAAAATTCCCTCCGAAGAAATTAATGCTAGCTTGGCTCAAGGTAGGTTTGCACAAGGTTAAATTCATTTACTCATGATTGTTTTGAAAAAAAAAGTCGCATCGTTAATTGGGCATGGGTATTACATTAATCCGGAATCAAAGAGTTTTTCTTCTTCATCTTTTTTCTTTTTCTTTTAAAACAACCCTAGAAGGAAAGGTGTAAGTAAAATTATTATTGGAACTCTTGACAGTGTCAATTTGATAGCATGTATTTCTGTTTTTATCATACTTATTGTGCTTCCCCATATCCAGACAGGATGAATGAATGTGTTATCTTCTGAAAATGTAAAAGTCTTGGACCAGGTCTTGCTTTCACAAGTTCTAAAATACAAGACTGCACAATTTTTTATTTTATTTTTTATTAATGGTATTGATGGCTGTAATATTTATGCAGAGCCCAATGTATGTAATTTAGTTGTATCCATTTACCCCAGGGTGTCTCTCAAAAAAATGGACTCACGAATTTTTATACAGTAAATACAGAATTAAGTTCTTGTCTATATCAATCTATACTAATAAAGACTTACATCGCACACTCATGTATCCGCTGATCATGGAAACGGTTGGTCGCTGGACCCTGAGATTCTGCCTGGAAGTCCCTCTCGACCCCGAGGCGCTCGATGAGGTAAGATTTCGCGATCCGCTCGCCGGTTGTTTTGTAGGTTGCGAAAACCATTCATCCATACCGCGTAAGCATTCACGCTGTCATTATTTTAGCTTGGTAACGAAGCCACACTTACTTAAGATGGCTGATATTCAAAACGTTCTAAGTTAGAAAACATTTCAATTTCGGGGCTCTTTTGTTTCTTACGCATGACCGGTGCTGCAACAAAAAAAAAATTCTGACTGGCCGTCAGGTTATCGCCTCTCTTAAATCATGTCCAGGCAATAGGGAAGTTCTAGGGGAAAATTCTCTGGAAAACTTTTTGTCGAGAGATTTTTATGTATGTTTGGACGCTGAATCCACACTGGCATCTGTGTAAAGATATTTCTGCTGCTAGAGCTGTCATTTTGAAAAAGTGGTCTGAAATTCCGTCGTTTGAAAATGTCTCGCTACTTTTAATGTTCAGACTAAAGTTAATTTTTTGTAGGTTCATCTCACACCAAAAAACAAATTTTTGTGTTTGGAAAGTCAAAAGACAAGAGCTACCCTATCACTGATGGTTATGTTTTTTTGGTGCGTAGCATGGGTTTGAAGTTAATGGGTGTGGGGGTGCTAGTGGGGTTGCCTAGTGCCATGGGTTTGCTAGTTTTGAAGTTAACTTTTAATCCCATTCTCACTGAATGTACGTCTGAAAAATAAAATTGATGGTGAATTGGGTGTCGGTAACACTTCTCTAGAAATTTTTAATGAAAAGAGATTTGTTTGAAAAAACCACCTCGAGAATCCCATTAACCGGCCGTGACATGAATAAAGCAACTGATTAAGGGCTCAGTTTCATGCAAAAGGACTCTCAATGTGTGGAAAGCACACACACGTTTTGGCGGATTGGTGTCGGCCATGTTGAATATTGTGTAGTATTCTAGTGCACAGGGGTTGGATAGAACAACACCCCTAACGACTTGTTCACCTGTGCCTTAGTATCGTTTTTGAAACGGCAAGCTCAAAAAAACGCAAATTTCTTGAGCAGTTTGTGAAGTCGGGAGTGCATTTACACTTTGCCAATGCGCTCATCGCGATTTTTCTACTCTTATTTTTGCTCCACCAAAAGTTTGCAATAGACTGGTAGGGCTTTCCAGGGCAAAAACTTTAAATAAAAGACGTTTAGTCCCCTAATACCGTTAATTTTTTTTTCAAACTTATTGTGCATGCAGTTAGGAGTATTGAGGCAAAAATTAGGGGATTCTCGAGTTGATATTTCGGTGTAATTTTGTTGTTTTCTTTTCAGTTCCTGAGCCTTTTTTGGACAGAGGTTAAAAAAAAAAAAAAAAAAAAAAAAAAAACTGGTACCCATCATGCATACCAACAAAATTGTTTTTCAGGCGTGTTCCTAATGTTTTAGGATCATTTATTTCTTTTAAAAAAAAGGAAAAGTGGAAAAAGAACTTGTAACCTGAAAATTAGGGGCAATTAATGAGGGGAAGGTTTCATCGCTAAAATTAGACAAAATCGTTATGAACAATCAACTGTAGCATTGAGTGAAGTTAAACACTTCATACACTTTTTTTTCTTTTGAATTAGCATACTTTTATTGACATTATGTCAAATTTTCGTTAGAATCGAGTAATAATGGAGATCCTCCTGAATTTGTTTGTGATTAATGACCCTGTAAATTCGGTTGGTTTGAAAAACAGGTTACGGCAAATGACTCAAACTTGAGAAATCGTGTTACCGCGAGTTTCGGGACTTGGGATCAAATATTTCATATAAGTAACCCTTTGGTGGTGTAATTAAGAAAATAAATTTGTCGTCAAAATCCGAGTCTGTGGGTGCATGGCTGGTATTTTCCATATGGAATGACGCACTATCTTTTCTCACTGTTTTACATTTTTTTCTATCTTTTCTCACCGTGAAATTTTAAATCTTGCTGGAAACCCTGAAAACACTGCAAGAGGTAAATTCATCAATTTCTAACTCTCAACTATTTCACAATCGTTCAGCTAATACTACTTGAAATGTGAACTTTCGGGGGAGGCCCATTGGACCTTCTATTTTTAAGGAGGATCCCTCTCCCCCCGGATTGAATTAAAATATTCAGGCACTCCGAGTATCTATTTTTTCATTCTTTCTCCTATCTATTTCACATTTATTGCTATTGTTTTTCTTCCCTTCTTTCAGGCAGTATTACCAGAATGTAAAGTGTCTAACTTTACAACGGATTGGAACTCAGGCATTTACCTAAGTGCGTTACTAGATTATTGTGAACCGGGCATATTTCCTCATTGGAAAAATCTCAACTTATATGATCGGTGAGTCCTTTATTGTCCTGTAAATGATCCTAATCCGTATTACTGAGTAGGCACCCAACTACCGGTTGCTTGAAGCTTCCGGAAAAGTTGGCGAAATTTGGCAGGCAGTGCTAAAATCCATGGATTCGCCTGGTAAGCAGATTTACCTTCCCCTCGATTAGGGTAGTTTAAGGCCAAACTCTAGGAGATACGGCAAAATGGACTCAATTTTTGCCCCAAAGCCATGACTCACGGGTTTCCATGAGGAAAGGACTATAATATTGCTGAAGTACCAATATTAAGACGTCCTAGAGTGACCTCTGAAAAATTTTTTCCCTAAAGATTTGAAAGTTTTTTTCAAAAAGATTCTTGATTTGACCACATCGTAGCATATTTTGAACAAAATCCCTTAAACTTTTTACAACTTTCAAAAAGGAGAGCCACCCTCCAGGTCGTAGTAATGTTGGTGTAATTAATATTTTAGAAACAGTGTCCCAATAATTAATAACAGTTGAATGGTTGAACCAGGATGCTATGTTTTTATTGTGTAGTTTTTACCTACGTATTGCGAATTGGCCGAAGCTTTTCAAGCCTTCCAGATTCATCATCAGGGTAAGACAAGACAGACCTATAAGCATTAAGCACACCTGTAGGCACAACTTTCACTACAAGCTAATACATAATGGAAAACGATAAAACAAAAAGTAACGAAAATTTTGTGTAAGAGTGTTTAGTATTAAGTGAGAGAAACGGTCGTTCGAAACTTGGAAACCATTACTTGTTTACTGTTCAGCTGCAGTCAAAATTCAGTCTTAAAATACTAGTGTAAGCAAAGATATACAGGTTTTACCACATTTTTTATCCATTTTCGTACCACTAATTACTTGAAAAAATCAGGTAGGTACAACAGCAATCGTTCCTCGTTTGTTACTCACTCATTTTGTAACTCCTCTGAAAATATCTTTTCTTATTTTATAGGAATGTTGATTCAGTAATATTTCGATTACCTAATGATTTATGACAGAAACCCGAGCTGGATACCTAATAGGTATGCTGGATAATTGAAAATTCATAAAAGCACTTTTATGTACATAAAATATGTTTGGTAAGAAAGGGGGAAAAAATCAAATAATGCTTCAACGTGACTCATTGCAGTGGCGGATACCTAATTGGGTATTCTTGTACTTACAGAAAAGACCCATCCTTAAGTATTGAGAAAAGACCATCTTGACTGAGTTTAATAAAACACCTCAAATTCTGTTACGTCTGAACCGAGAGAAAGAGGTTTGAAGTTTATTCCTTCATTTGACTTGAAGACGAGGACAAATTGTAACCACTTTTTTCATGTTCAAAGTAGTTTTACTCAACTTCGAATTTTTGACAACAGTAAATTTACGACTAGTTAAAGTCATTACTTCTTTCACACGGTGGTCTGGAAGCTGATAAAAATGCGACAAAAATGTACCCAAAAATGGTTTGCAGGGGGTAAATCTATGGTACGTGTGGACTTAAATCGCGGAAAATAAAAATCCTGGCTGATCCTAATTTCGAGATATCGCAATATGAAATTTTGTAAAAAATTCAAGTTTTCTACTGTTCCTGGTCGATTTTCTTGTTTTTTCTTTAGAACTTCCTCAGTTTCAAAAAAAGTTCCAACTATTTTGCACAATCCTCCAAAAAGTGTACGGCTCGAGAAGCAAGATCGTGCTATAATAGTAAGGGAGAAGTGCGGTTTGACCCGGAAAAATTGCATAACAAAGTTTCCCTATGTAAGTTACCTAGCTATCTAGTTAATGTGTACACCTATTAACACATAAACACATTAACTCATATAAGTGCAAACACGCTTCTGAGCTTACGTTACCCCCGTAGTCGTATGTTTCTTTTAATTTCCCTTATTAAATATACATTTATAACATCAAATTTAGGTTTCTTGGCCATAAATACATGATAATAGAGACACTTCCTTTTCCTTGTGCCTTCGGTGAATATTTAAAAAAATGCAACCTCCTGCCTTTCACATTTGGCCGCCATCTTTGATTTGGAGCGCCCCCTTTGACCGAGAAGCCTTGTAGAATTCATTCATAAAATCTAGGACCGAAATTACGTAGGAAATGATACCTCACGCATGAGACAGAATGAGCATTTTAAAACACGATTTCCGGACCCCCTTATTACGGCCGCCATTTTCAATTTAACTACTTTGAGGGGTGTTCGGGGGTGGGGCCATTTTTAACTTTTAGGAAGTTGTTCCGGGGGACCCACTAATGACGATTACGTAGAGAAACTTTGTTATGCAATATTTCCGGGTCTAACCGCACTTCTCCTTTATTATTATAGCACGACCCTGCTTCTCGAGCCGTACACTTTTTGGAGGATTGTGCAAAATAGTTGGAACTTTTTTTGAAACTGAGGAAGTTCTGATGATATTTGCATCCTCAACACTTGCCTACAGCTTATTTATACCCTCTTTTGACTTATTTTCGTGAAAAACGAGTCTTTTAAACCGCTACTTTGTAAGACCTCGAAAATTCTGAGGACCAAAAAAATAAATACCGAGTTGAGTTTTTCTAGTTCAATTTGATTTTTATCGTTTCCGAAGACGTCTTCTTAGAGTAAAATTTCATCCTCTACATTTTGAGTTCTTAGGCATTTTTCTCGTAATCGCACGATTTCAGCGTAAAATCGAGTTTTTTGTTCGAAATCGAGGTTTAAACCAAAAAATTATAATTTCATCACAAAATTGACCTTTGGCACCATTTGAAATGGTTGAAATTGGCCCAAATTTTGGCAAACATGTTTTTTTACCAAACATCATCGATTGCCGCCTGGGGAGCGGAACATTTCAGAATTTCAATTTTTTTGATGCACCCCAATGTACCCCTGCAAACCGTTTTTGGGTACATTTTTGTCGCATTTTTATCAGCCTCCAGACCACTGTGCCCAACTAATTTTCTTCAAAATGTGACTTGGTGCTTTCTTGTTGGACTCTGTCTATTTCGTTTTCCACAGGGTGTCTCACGAAAAACGAGCCACCTTGAATATCTGCCGAACGCGTCGGAATTTCGAAAAACGGTAAAAGACGTGTTCGTTTATATCGAGGGGGACACCTTTTGGCGTATTCGACATTTTCCCAAACCGCGGGAAGAGCGCGGGGCGGGGGGTGCCCCACCCGTAAGTCGAACTTCTCAAATGGCACCTACTTTTTTATTTCAGAAATCAATTCCACGCACAAAAACAAGCCACCCTGTCCAAACCGAATGTAAGTCGGACAATTTTTCAGCGATTGACAGAGTTTGAAACATTTTTTTCATGCTCTTTTCAAAAATTTCCCACGCCCAATGGAATTGCTGTATCAAACCAAACTCTTCGCCAAAAAAATTCTTAGACATTGCACTTTCGATAAAAAAATAAAAAAAATCTGCTGCACTCGAAATCTGGAAAGCCCTTCTTTCCGACGTTAAAATTCGTTATACCGAACATTTCCGAGGGGCGCTCATCGGGAGGGTGTAGTAAGTTTTAGACAAGAATTATTAATTTTTTTTCTGAAGCATAAGAAACCGTGTCCATGAAGAAGCAGTTGAGTAGAAAAACAACGCACCGCGGAAAAATAGCGTCCTCAGAAGTATCAAGGTCCGGCTCAAGTCATTGACCCTCCCCCCCCCCCCAAAAAAAAAGCTAATCCATTTGTTTTTCTACTTAACTGCTTCTTCATGGACACGGTTTCTTATGCTTCAGAAAAAAAATTAATAATTCTGTCTAAAACTTACTACACCCTCCCGATGAGCGCCCCTCGGAAATGTTCGGTATAACGAATTTTAATGTCGCAAAGAAGGGCTCCGCGTGCTCCAGATTTCGAGTGCAGCAGATTTTTTTGATTTTTTTATTGAAAGTGCAATGTTTAAGAATTTTTTTGGCGGAGAGTTTGGTTTGATACAGCAATGAGCTTGTTCAGCAATTCGTAATTCTTGCATTTTTGGAAACTAGAGAGTGCACAGAGTTCACAGGAATTTTCCCCGATTTTTTTGAGCAATATTAACCCACGAAATACCAGTCGAAAAGTCCGTATTTTGGGCTCCCATTTAAACGCGCGCCGCTTGGCCCATCTCAAAATGGCGCCCATTCTATCCGTCCGGCGGTGGCCACACTTTTGACCCGGCGTGCCGGCGAGGTACCTCTGCTAGAGTACCTGTATAGCGAGATTATGGACAGATGTGAAACTCCGAAAATCCATCAGGCCTTCACCGATGCCTCCGTGAATGAAGTTAGGGCCCAGAAATGCAGCCAACCTATGAATTTCGAATGTCCAGAGCGATTTTTAAATACAATTGTTACGAACCGCCGTTTATAAAGCATGTATTTGGCTTACTTTTAGCATAAATTTACTTATTTTTGCAAAAGAACGCTCATTTATGTACATTCTTGGCCATCTTGGTTAGAATTGAACTCTGTAGGCTGGCAGTGAAATTTTGTGTGTTAGAAGTTGCTCAGAAGGGTGGCTGCACTTTTGGGCCCTAAGCCCTCCATTAAGCGATCTGTCCATACTCTTGCTATAAAGGTACTCTAACCTCTGCAGTGTGTGGGTCGTATAAACAAACGAAGATTGATAACACAAATGATCCAAACAACTCGAAATCTCTCAATTTTAATTAATTTAAATCCATTTTCGACTTCAACCAAGCATTTGGCAATAATATTCATCGTATTTTACAACCTGGAGCCACGGCCTATCGGCTCATTTTAAGGTGCATTCTGAAAATCAGTTTTACAAGTCCAATGTCCAAACCCAGACTTTCTTCTTTCCCTTTTTTTTAACCATTCTCTTTTCACTTTCGCCTCAAATCAAATGTTTTGCAGTTTTTTTGTCTTAAGTAAGTGGTCCTGAATTCATTCAAGAGTTAGAAGTTCACGATTTATTTAGTATTATAGCCTTTTGACCTCTTAAGCTTTATCGATATGATCTCATGTAGTTCGAGGTTTCTTTGGCCCAAACCAAGTGATTACTTACACATCTGATGTGAGTCTTATGGCTCTTCAAATTCGCAGTGTAGAATTAAATCAGAGACTACAGTTACTTAATCCAGTTCTGCTCTCTTGTTCAATGTTTGTCATAAGTGTTTGTTTGTGTCTGTTCTTTATAAGTGACCACTGTAGTGCATATACACAGTTATGCTATCGGTACAGGTATTATTTCTTGTTTTATACAGTCAGGACTTTCTCTTAAGCGCAATAATTTACCAAAGAAATTCACCTAGTTGCGTAAATAATTTGGTGTATAGATATTCTGTTAATGTCTCCTTGCGGTGATGCAAAGTTTCTGAGATCTGTCATAAGTGGATTTTGCATTAAGACGGTCACTCTTGTCTGATAAAATTACTGCTCTAGCAGCTTCAAATTTATACTTTGATCTCTGATTCATCACTAAATGACACTCGTGCGGTGTCATTTATCTTTAATCAGTTCAAAGCTATTTCGACAATGAATCATCAAAGGTCCGATCGAAGAAGGAATTTTCTGGTGAGTGCTGCGGCTGAACCGACGTCACAACTCTACTATCGAAAGCATCAACCAAGACATGATCATTCGTCTGGAAGTGGAAATATTTTGCAACTCATCAGCAGGCCGATTATTGAAGGCTTAGAGCAACCCGACAAGACAACAAATTCCGATATATTGCATGGAGAAGATAGGGCTATGTCTTGTCATGTCGGGCTGACATAGTTTCAATAATCGGGTAGCTGGTAGTTTAACAGGTAAGATTTGTAAGGTCACTTAGGTATCACAAGTTACATTCGCATCTCTTGTGGAACAGTTTTTGTAGGTATGCTTACCTTTGTGGAGATTAATTGATAACAAAACGAGCATATCAATGTCATAGCCTAACTAGAAAACCATTTACGTAGATTTACAAAGTTTCAGACTTTCTGTCTCTCTTCGATTATAAAATCATGCAACGAAATGTTACAAATGTCATCCCCAGATAACCTTAACCATGTTCCTGACTTATTCTTATGGAAGGATGTAATTCTATGTCTTTTCAAAATCCTTCCATCCGTCTGTACCTGAGAAATTCATTAAATCAGAGGACTTTTAACAAGAATCGTCGGCAACTTTACCATTGAAATGATTCTTAGGTGTTTTTGAACAAAGGGATTTTAATAAAATTTTTGTTGGACAGGTTTGATTCACCCTGAATTCTTAAATAGAGAGAAAAAAAAGATTTTCTTCACTCTAGAAAGACATGAAACTGACCTAGCTGTAGGTAAGTAAGTAGTTTTTGATTACTTCATTCTATGAAATGTGATGAGCCTTGTTGCTGCAGGAAACACAACATACTAGCAGGAATCCTCAAATAAAGTTTCTATCTTGTACAATATCTGTTGATTCTTAAGTATTTGATGATACCTATGAAGTACAAAATTTCTGAAAAGACACTGGGAATACCAGCAGAGTCATCTCAAAATTTTCTCTCAGGAACAAAACTAAAAATTGTGGAAGTTTCCTAAGAATGCTCTCAAGACAAATTTAGGTATTATTCATAGATGAAGTGTAGCCTGCTACATATCATGTCTTATTCCTCTTCAAATATACATGCATGTGAGTAGATTTTGAAATTTTGAGCGCACAATTTGCTTATGAAAGAAGCGAGCACTACCATGATTTCCACTTACCATTACCACTTCCTGATAAATTTTTATAAGTTGATGCTTTTGAAAGTTGAGTTGTGATGTCAGTTCAGCCGCAGCACTCACCAGAAAATTCCTTCTTCGATCGGACCTTTGATGATTCATTGTCGAAATAGCTTTGAACTGATTAAAGATAAATGACACCGCACGAGTGTCATTTAGTGATGAATCAGAGATCAAAGTATAAATTTGAAGCTGCTAGAGCAGTAATTTTATCAGACAAGAGTGACCGTCTTAATGCAAAATCCACTTATGACAGATCTCAGAAACTTTGCATCACCGCAAGGAGACATTAACAGAATATCTATACACCAAATTATTTACGCAACTAGGTGAATTTCTTTGGTAAATTATTGCGCTTAAGAGAAAGTCCTGACTGTATAAAACAAGAAATAATACCTGTACCGATAGCATAACTGTGTATATGCACTACAGTGGTCACTTATAAAGAACAGACACAAACAAACACTTATGACAAACATTGAACAAGAGAGCAGAACTGGATCAAGTAACTGTAGTCTCTGATTTAGTTCTACCCTGCGAATTTGAAGAGCCATAAGACACACATCAGATGTGTAAGTAATCACTTGGTTTGGGCCAAAGAAACCTCGAACTACATGAGATCATATCGGTAAAGCTTGAGAGGTCAAAAGGCTATAATACTAAATAAATGGTGAACTTCTAACTCTTGAATTAATTCAGAACCACATACTTAAGACAAAGAAACTGCAAAACATTTGATTTGAGGCGAAAATGAAAAGAGAATGGTCAAAAGAAAGTAAAAGAAGAAAGTCTGGGTTTGGACATTGGACTTGTAAGACTGATTTTCAGAATGCACCTTAAAATGAGCCGATAGGCCGTGGCTCCTGGTTGTAAAATACGATGAATATTATTGCCAAATGCTTGGTTGAAGTCGAAAATGGATTTAAATTAATTAAAATTGAGAGATTTCGAGTTGTTTGGATCATTTGTGTTATCAATCTTCGTTTGTTTATACGACCCATACACGGCAGAGGCATGCAGAGGTACCTCGCCGGCACGCCGGGTCAAAAGTGTGGCCACCGCCGGACGGATAGAATGGGCGCCATTTTGAGATGGGCCAAGCGGCGCGCGTTTAAATGGGAGCCCAAAATACGGACTTTTGGACTCGTATTTCGTGGGTTAATATTGCTCAAAAAAATCGGGGAAAATTCCTGTGAACTCTGTGCACTCTCTAGTTTCCAAAAATGCAAGAATTACGAATTGCTGAACAAGCTCATTCCATTGGGCGCGGGAAATTTTTGAAAAGAGCATGAAAAAAATGTTTCAAACTCTGTCAATCGCTGAAAAATTGTCCGATTTACATTCGGTTTGGACAGGGTGGCTTGTTTTTTTGCATAGAATTGATTTCTGAAATAAAAAAGTAGGTGCCATTTGAAAAGTTCGACTTACGGGTGGGGCACCCCCCGCCCCGCGCCCTTCCCGCGGTTTGGGAAAATATCGAAAACGCCAAAAGGTGTCCCCCTCGATATAAACGAACACGTCTTTTACCGTTTTTCGAAATTCCGACGCGTTCGGCAGATATTCAAGGTGGCTCGTTTTTCGTGAAACACCCTGTATGTAGATAAGTTGTGTGGGGAGTGAAGAGGGAAGAAGACTAACAAAAAATCAATAAACTTATTTTTGCAGAGTTGAAAACTGCCGGAATGCCATGGAATTAGCTCGATCAAGATTCAATGTGCCAATGATCTTAGAACCCGAGTACCTGGCCTCTCCATACCTCGATGAGTTGTCTGGAATGACGTATCTTTCATATTTTATGAAAGAAAATAGTCCTGGCTTTAGATCTACTTTAAGATGGGTGAACAGTCAAATACCCAAAAATAAGGTCACTAATTTCACAAGAGACTGGAATGATGGATCAGCATTAAATGCACTTGCCAAATCACTTGGGGCCTCTGCTAAATACCAACCTTCAAACGATGCTACAATTTGGGAATCAAATTTAAATGCTGGTAAATCCTCGTACTTTTTTTTATTTTTAGCCCAATTTTCAAAGATGACACTTTAGTGCACTTCCATGAAGATGAACCTGTTGAACTCATTAAAGTCATTCATCTGTAATTCATCTAAACCAAAAGCAGAGAAACGAATCTGTTCCACGATTTTCGTAAACTCCAACTCATCTGTCATTTGTAAAGTCAGCTCCTGTCATTGTCTAGTAGGAAGTGCATCAAATGATAGGTTCTGTCAAGTTAAACTTAAGTTTAAACCTTTACAAAGTAGGAAAGTTAAAAAAATACTCCCTTTTTTGCATCTGGATAGATTCCCGAAACAGCTCATATTCCATTTTAATAGATAATAAGAGGGTTAAAAGAACATTAATTTTATTTCTTACTGTTTTTTATGTTAATTTTTCTGATGTAGATGGTTTCTTTTGCTTTTCTTTTTTTTTTTGGCAACGCTTTTTGCGCCAGATTACATAAATTAGGATTTTCTATGTTTTTGTTCGCATTTTTTTCTCGATTCCTGCAACTGTAAGGTCCAAACATATTTTATCTTTTTTATATTGAGAAAGTTTAACGACAAAATGATCATTCTGCCACTCCGTTACATTTAAGCAACTTCTTGAGTGCGTTCTAGCAAATGGGGAATAATAAAATAAAACTTAGGAAAACCCTGGTATGCATTATAAGGATTGGAGTGTACTGGCATAATTTGCTGTCTACAGATGCAACTAAATCTGATTTCTAGTATAGAAGTAGCATCACGATCCACTATGTACTAAATGGGCCTGTTGCATGCAAGAGATACAGCCGTGCGAAGAGACTTTTTAGAGGTTAAATGACATGAAAATTACGATGGTCACATTAAAAAAGTCTGAAATACACTCCTTACTGCGCAATTTGCGTTGTTAGAAGCGCGCTTTTTCAAATTTCCCGCGTCGGGGGGCAGTTTTCTTACGGAAACAATTAACGGCAACTCGCGGCTATTTCCGGTCAACTAAAACTGACAACATAACCTAAAAATCGGAGCTCGTGATATCGTGAAATGAAAGGTAGAAGGATTGCGTTGGATATTTAAAAGTTGATCGATTTGGTGACTGCATTAAGCGTATATGGACCACTATAAGAGATCACGTTGGGTTTGTGAACAAACTGAAGGAAAAAATAACAACAACAACAACAACAACAACGACTCGGCACTCGGCATCTTCCGGAAATCACCGAGCCCGCCGTTTGCTCGTTTCCGGTGATTAGAAAACTGCCCCCAGACGCGGGAAATTTGAAAAAGCGCGCTCCTAACAACGCAAATTGCGCAGTGAGGAGTGTGTTTCAGACTTTTTCAATGTGACCATCGTAATTTTCGTGTCATTTAACCTCTATAAAATCTATTCGCGCGGCTGTATCTCTTGCATGCAACAGGCCCATTAATATTTGAAGTTTTAAAATTATGAAAAATTTACAGTTTATTTTGTGCCTGAAATCAGAACTTGCTCTTTTAAGAACCAAGTTAGAGTTTGCTGTGGTGTTGCTCAAATCAGCGGAATTGGGTCTCTGCAGACTTGGCTAGGTTTTGGCTATAGTATAGTTTGGCATTTTTTAAATTCATCAATGTTTTATGAATTCAGGAGCATTAAAAAAATTCTTCAGATTTTTGAAGGAAAGTTCTCTCAGGCCCCCCATCCAGAGAAATCAATGTTGCAAATGTCTTTAGTGCCTTGTAGATTAAGCAGGCGTTGAAGCATGGGTGTAGGGTCTAATTTATTTTCTCTCAAAGTAGATTTTCAGTAAAGATGCTCAATCTTAGTGGATGTAAACAATTGGAAAATGGAACTCGAATGCCTTGTCATTAAATATATTTGCTGCTAACTCGTTAAATATCGCCTATTTCAATTTTTATGGAATCAATTGTTGGGGTGTTCTTTGCCCTTTGTTTTTTCAGGCATCACTGCAGGAAGAAAATTAGGAGTTGAGCCAATTTTGTCTGCAAAAGATATGGTGGATCAAAATGTTGAACACTTGGGAGTTATGGCATATGCAGCAAAGTTTCAATGGATCCCTGCTCGAACAAATCCATGTTTGACTGTAGGAGCCAGTGTTGAAACTCACACCACCAGGATTTACAAACCTGTGAGTTGTTGAATTCTCTATTAGACGTAGGTGTCCCAAGATTACCAAGACTGACATCATGATTTTTGAAGTCATGAAATTTTATGCAGAAATATTTTGGTTAGCCTGCTGCTCTATAAATATTTTCCGCCCCCTGCACCCAGCATTACCGTTTGATACGGTTAAAATAAGTTAATGTACTTAAAATAAGGAACTTTGGATACTTCTGAATATTCCCATAATTCTCCCAATAATGCTGAAAATATAGATTCTTTGCACTCAAAATACACTCTGTCAGAAAACAATAAAGAAAACAGCTGTTGAAGGGTTTATTTTTGCTGTTTTGTTAATATCAAGGAAAATGTATATGTAATCAATTATAATCCCAAAAAAATGCGGTGAGGTACAATAATAGTGAACAATGAAACCAAGCAATGATCGAGGAAGAAAAACTGGCTTACAGAATTGTTTTGGGTTAGCCATAGCCGTACCTACTTTTAATATGAGTGTCGATGATTAACGCCTTTTGTCAAAAAATGACGAAACAAAAACAGTGTTACCAGATCAAGTGAGGAGATATTTGAAGGGTATATTTGACGAGTGAGGGAACACCCGTCACAAGCATACTTTTTATTTTAAAGCAATGAGTTAAATAGAAAGTGCCTGGTCCATTTTCTAATGACCAATGTGTATTCATTGTCTGTGCAGACCAATTTTAAAATAGACTTTCTTGGAGATGAAGTGGATCCAAGTGACATTAAAGTTGAAGTAACAGGTCCAGAATGTAGCAAATTAGAATGCCAACTTACTCTGACATTCAATGGTGGGAGAGGAGTATTCACGCCCACTCAAGTTGGAATGCACAAAGTAAGTAAAAACTTGTACAAGGGGTGTCCCAAAACAACTGAGACCAAGTCTGTAATTCGGAAACTATGATAGATATCAAAATGCGGTTTGTAGGAGGTTGTAGTTCATACTAGTAGTTATCAAACCTCCAAGGTTGAGCTTATTCGGTTGAAAACTCACCGAATTCCAGAAATTTATTGGGGACAAGTTGAAGACAACCCTACAGGATTTTCGAGTAATTTTTCATTGCGC
Organism: Bemisia tabaci; assembly: GCF_918797505.1. Taxonomy (NCBI): domain Eukaryota; kingdom Metazoa; phylum Arthropoda; class Insecta; order Hemiptera; family Aleyrodidae; genus Bemisia; species Bemisia tabaci. The sequence goes on from NC_092793.1 coordinate 37,710,306, forward strand.
GAACTGTTCCTTAGCTGCGCTGCACATCGCGATGCTGTGGATTATGTAAAGGCATTACGTGGGTACTGTTCTGGATGCAGGTTTTAACCTGTCAACATTTGTTTTCTTCACAATTGAGACATTTTGTGTACGTGAAAGCTCAGTGTAGCCGAAACCGTCTAGCGTAACGAAGTGTTTTCTCGCGAACCGCGATGAGTTTGCCTGCCGAGTTGAAACAAGAACAACGTTATGCCACTCGCTATTGTGTTCGCCGTGCCCTTTCTGCCACTGATACTTTCCATGAGATGACAGTTACTTATGGACTAAATCAGCTTGGCAAAAGCACCATTCTTCGCTGGCATAAATGCTTTTCCGAGGGTCGAGAGTCGGCAGCTTTGATTCCGCATGGCGGCCGGCCGTCAACTTTTGCGACAGAGGCCAACATCGTCACCGTGGCCGCAGACGAAATGGCTCGATTGCGAAGGAAACACATGTTAACAAGTTAAGACCTGCACTCAGAACCAACGAACTACACCTCTAGAATGGCTGACCAGTGTTAGAGTCACGTAATGTTTTGAAGTTGATCTAGGTTAGGTTTACTTGGGCTCACATGGCAGGCTACCATCTAAACCCATGTCAGACACTGCCCACATTTTGTCCAATATTGTTGAAAAAAGTGATAGCAATGAAAAGATGGCATAATAATCGCATCTCAAAAGGTTTTCTTAACTCAAAAAAAGGAACTTTGAATGCAAACCTTAAAATAATAATTAAAGTTTACAAAGGTTGAAATTTTCACGTATAATCCTTGGGTGCAAGACGCAGCAGAGATGGAGATTGAGGTTAGCTGTACTTGGGCTCCCATCCCCCTCTTGCCTTCAAAAACCGGCCCATGCGCGTTACGCAGGTTTGCTATCTGGCGGCCATTCTAGAGTTGTAGTTTGTTGCCCAGAATAGTACCCACGTAATCCTTTCACATAATCCACAGCGTCGCGATCTGCAGCTCAGGAACAGTTCGCGAAATGAAAAATTACTCGAAAATCCTGTAGGGTCATCTTCAACTTGTCCCCAATAAATTTCTGGAATTCGGTGAGTTTTCAACCGAATAAGCTCAATCTTTGAGGTTTGATAGCTACTAGTATGAACTACAACCTCCCACAAACTGCATTTCGATATCTATCATAGTTTTTGAATTACAGACTTTGTCTCAGTTGTTTGGGGACACCCCTTGTATTTTAATAGAAGTTACTGTCAAGCTGTCGTCACCATTAAGGGTAACCATTAGGTTTGTAAAACCAAAAAAAAAAAAAAAAAAATGTTGTATTCAATAGAAATTACTGTCAAGTTGTCGTTGCCATTGAGGTAACCATTAGGTTTGTAAAACCAAAAAGAAAGAAAAAAAAAATGTAGGAGTAATGACTGTGGACTGCAAAAACAATTATCTTGATCTGCTCCCAGTTTCTGCTCCATTTTTACGGTGTGTTCCGGCCTGTCCACTATCTTTTTCTCGGAAACGGCCGAAAATTGAGCTTCGGGACGAAAACTCTTCAGGGTAAATCAATCCCAAAGATTCAATGAAAATATTTACAGCCCCCCATACCCCATTGGGGGGGGGGTACCCCCTGTTTCTTGCGTATTTCAAATGAGAAGGGTATGTTTGGCATTAATTTCAAATTCAATGGCCAAAAAAGAGATTTTTTTGTTCGATGTGTTCTCCCCCAAGCCCCCCTTTTGGAATTACATGGCAGTTTTTGAGAAAATTTCAAATAAACATTGTAGGCGTTAAAATTATCCGATTTCCCAAATTTGAGGAGAAGTCAACACCTTTTTATTGCTGTACCGTATCTTCCCTGTTGACCCAGAATTATTGGGAGCACCACCTTCAAAAATTTAGGGGCTTTGGAAGGCCATAAGTCGGAAGTTTTAAATGGCAAGTTTTTTTTGACTTCAGATTTGGATGCTACGCGAAAAGTTATGTAGACATGATATAACATATGGCCTATTTGCTCCAAATTACTTCAGAACTCAATTTTTCCATTAGAAACGGTGTATTTTTGGAGGGAAAAGGGGCAAATATGTGATATGCCGTATCAATTTTTTGCAATTTTTCATGTTGAATCCAAATCTCAAGTCAAAACATACCCTTCCCATTTGAAATTTTCGACTTACAGCCCTCTAAAGCCCCAAAATCTTCAGAGGGTCGCGGTCCCCATAATTTTGGATTAACAGTGGTCATTTGGCACATCAATAAAAAGGTATTGACTTCTTCTCCAAGGAGACTTTTAGATTTTGAATATCGGATAATTTTAATGCCTACAGTGTTCAATTGAAAGAGCCCCACAGGATCCTTACGGGAAATGACCTTCCGCCAAATGTGATGAAACTTGGATACATTGCTCAGCTAGTAGGGCTGTGCGAATAGTGAATTTTCCGAACGAAACGAATAGCGAATAATTTCGGCAATTATTCGCGAATAGCGAAGCGAATAACGAATAATTCAAGTCAATTATTCACAGCTACGAATAGTAAAACGAATAATTGGAAATGACTTTTTTAAGTGTGAAAATTCGCGAATATTACAAAAGTCGAAAAAAAAATGTGATTATGAACTTTTTTTTTTCTATTTCAGACTTTTCTGTATCTTTTAATCCTTAAGGGCTCTTTGCTTATACCCCCAATCGCATTCGCGCTCGCTGTTCGTAAACTCGGCAAAGTTGAAGATCAAAGGAGATCCGTCGTTCGCGATGTCTCGGGTGTAGAAGCGGAAGCCTTGCGCTGGTCCTCGCAACGTTTCACGATTGCCACTCGGAAATTCGTTATTTTTGACGGCGCGAATATTTGAAAATTCATTCCTCGTGACGGCGCGAATATTTGAAAATTCATTCCTCGTGACGGCGCGAATATTTGAAAATGTCAGTTCAAAAATTTACTATTCGCGACGGCGCGATTATTCGCAATTTGCGTATAGTGCGCGAGGCAGACGAAGCGAATATTCGCCGAATATCCGCGGCGCGAATAGTCGGAATTGCGAATATTCGCACAGCCCTATCAGCTAGTCATTCTGCTCAAAAGCTCTTGTGGGCCGAAAGAGATTCCATGTATGGTTTTAAAGATATTTGTCGTTTTACGTGTGTAAATTGAGATTACGCTGGCCGGAGCATTGTGTGGCACTACTCGTGCTCTTCCCTTCCAGTCCACTCTGGCCGCTCTCCGCTTCCCTGCCACCCATACTCGAACCTTTGTTCTCCATCACCGAGCCCCGCCGCTCGCCGCGCCGTCTTATCACCCGGTCTGGTGATGACGGGCACAGCTTTGTGAGCGTCGGAGTCCGAGCCTCGGCTATGAGTGGCGGAGAAGCGGAGAGGGGCCGGAGTGGACTGGAAGTGAAGGGCTTGAGTAGCGCCGTTCAATGGTCCGGCTAGCAAAAGCTCAATTTATGCACTTAAAACGGCAAATATCTCTAAAACCGTACATAAAATCTCTTTCGGCCAGCAAGAGCTTTTGATCAGAATGACTAGCTGAGCAATATATCCAAGTTACATTAGATTTGTTTGGAAGGTCATTTCCCGTAGCGATTGTGCGGGGTTCTTTGCCCCAAAAATCCCCCAAAATGCCCCATGACTCCAAAAATAGGGGGTTTAGGGAAAAAGAGCATGTAACAAAAAGTTCTTAATTTTGGCCGTAGAAATTTAATATAAGTCAAAACATGCCTTTCTTGTATGAAATATGCTAGAAACAGTGGGCACCCCCCTTAACCCCCCCCCCCCCACTCTCCGCCAAATGCGGTGAGCTTTTGATCAGAATGACTAGCTGAGCAATATATCCAAGTTACATTAGATTTGTTTGGAAGGTCATTTCCCGTAGCGATTGTGCGGGGTTCTTTGCCCCAAAAATCCCCCAAAATGCCCCATGACTCCAAAAATAGGGGGTTTAGGGAAAAAGTGCATGTAACAAAAAGTTCTTAATTTTGGCCGTAGAAATTTAATATAAGTCAAAACATGCCTTTCTTGTATGAAATATGCTAGAAACAGTGGGCACCCCCCTTAACCCCCCCCCCCACTCCCCGCCAAATGCGGTTAATGGGGTTTGAAAATATTTTCACGGAATTATTTAGGGTTGATTTACCACTGTGTGTTTTCGTCCTGAAGCTCAGTTTTCGGCCTTTTCCGAGAACAAGATAGTGGACAGGTCCTCTGAAACACCTGGTATTGATGTAACTGAATATTCCAAGACATTCACGCACCAGATTTTCAGGAACTATTCTCAGGACCCTCAGTAAGTAAGATTACTCATTGACTGTTAAATTTGGATCTCGACGAAACTCAAACTAAAACTGAACGAATTGGTAAAATGTACCAGTTAGGAAACCCTCCTGCTCTTTTTCAAATAAAATTATTATGAAACTTACAATGAACATTTTTTAAAAAAAATTGGCATAAAAAGTTGGTAAAATTTTAAAAATTACTCGCATGATGCTAAACACAAAATAAACTGCAAAATATGCTCGCATAAAAACTTTCATTTTATGTACAATTTTTGGAAAAATTTAGTAAGATGTAGTAAGAAAAACCTATTATAGTGGAAGTTCACATTTTTATATGCAAAACAAATTAAAGGGTTTCCTAACGTGGCTATCTCAACACTTCATCTCAAAAGTATTCTCTATGAAATTTATAAGTTCTGTAACTAATTTTATAGCAGCGGATGCTACTAGGGGAGTATTCTTGGGAGGACAAAAAACAATCACAAAATTGTGTGCTACAAAGATCACTTAGCCCTCAAGAAAAGAAAATGTGACAAGAACTCTGGAAAGTTGGAAATGGAGAAAACATAGTATTGTAGTTTCAAGAAATCATATTGTTATCTCATTTCCTTTCTTGACCTTCAATGTCATTCTTGATACTTTCATTTGCATAAAAAAAATTCACCCAAAATCTCCCGCAAACTGTGTATTAGGGAAAAGATTTTAACATGACATCATCACCATGTGTTTTTATAGAGACAGAAATACTCAATTGAAAGGGAAAAAACTCATCTAGAGCTAATTTTTCTCCATTGGAGCTACCTGCTTGGACCAACTTTGTTTTATACCCAACCCTCATTCATTGTAATATTTGTTTTACCCATTTGAGTTGAGCATTTTACAGAAGTACTTTGTGTACACTGGTTTTCATCTGCCCCAATAAAATTTCTTGCATTTTCGAGGGCAGTGGCTCCATTCACGGTTCGTTTGAGTAAAAGTTAAATGAAATTTTCCATCACTCACACAGTCTTTTCGGATTCGAAAAATTGAGTGAAAATGGAGTCTTTTTAGCTAAAAATGAATATAGGTTGTTCAAGCTCCAGGAGAAATATATAGTTTTTTGCATTTTCAGGGCTTCTTAGAGGCTGATACGAAAACTGACTCAAAGTTTCTGTTTTCATTTCCAAACTTAGAGAACTATCGAAATGGTCTTGGTCTCATTTTAAAGCTGGTGTAATTTGCCGTCGATTGCGTGGTCTGCAAGCTAATCTGGTGAAAAATTGACAAAGTTATGATAGTTTGAATAAAGGACATTCAATATAAGCTTACTCGCTTTGATCTTTCGTAAGGCTCCATTTCTTCTTTTTTTACGAGCGCTAGATTTTCAAATTTGACCCATTGGTTCCGGAGAAAATCAGTTTTTGGTTTCTGTTGCGTTCTACTTACAATCGTCTGCTATTAAGGTCTGGCGCAAGAAGAGCAACTGACGAGGAGACAAAGTACAAAAAATCGATTTTACCATTTTAACAACTGGTCAACTTTAACAACTAAAGCTCGTTAGGAAGTTGAAAATATGAAAAAACTAAAAAGTACGGTGCCCTTAAAAAATGGAAGTGTTTTCTATTGCTTCTCAACCTCGAAAACCACCTCTCTGAGTTTTGTGCAGGGTTTCGATTGCAACCTGTATTGACACTGGAGGTCGCTTTTTTGATTGGTTTAACAATTATTCCGTGCAGTTTATGAATATAACTCTTTATGCATCTAAGTTCTTATCTCCTGTTGTATCTACTGATAGGCAAGAAAAAAAACCAGTAAAAGAGACACAACCCCCCCCCCCCCCTGTCTTGTATTGGTTCTCATTAGAGCAAAAAAAATTTTGACTGTAACTGAAATTTTTTTGGAATTTCTTGGCTTTGTTTTCCCTGCGAAACGGTACGGACCCAGCACCCTTTCTTCACCTCCTTATCTACTTATAAGTTTACTATTGTATCTACTGTACTACCATGATCGCTATCCAATAGGCATACGTGATTTCTCTGTACGAACTGGTTGCTGGCATATTTGCCCTGGTTTCTTAACCTATTAATTTTGTGCTTGAGTTTCATTTTTTTCAACTTCTACTCTCAATTGTGACCTTTTTTAATGGAAGTTTTTTTTTTTTTTTTATTTTGCTGTTTCTTGCGCGTTTGGAGAATGTTAATTTCTCTCACCAATTTATATCTACCGTACTTTTAAAAATGAAAGTAAATCTTATTTTCCTATGTTTACAAGCTCACTTCATTTTGTTTTGCACCGCCTGTAGAATTAGATCAGGTTTTTCAAATCACAGAACGACCATTGGATGCTTGATTGCTTCGTTATTTTAGATTCATTATTTACAGAAATTCCTATCCTTCTCCTTCTACACATATTATTACATGCAAATTATTTCATGTTTTTTCCTCTACTTTGATCGTACACACATTTATTTTTTATTATGGCTGTATCAGTGATTTAATAGAAATTAAAGAGAAAAAAAAAAAAACGTAAATAAATAAAAAATTCGACCTCCAGTCTCAGTACAGGTGGTAATCTTAACCCTGCACAAAACTCAGAGAGGTGGTTTTCGAGGTTGAGAAGCAATAGAAAACACTTCCATTTTTTATGGGAACCGTACTTTTTAGTTTTTTCATATTTTCAACTTTCTAACGAGCTTTAGTTGTTAAAGTTGACCGATTGTTAAAATGGTAAAATCGATTTTTTGTACTTTGTCTCCTCGTCAGTTGCTCTTCTTGCGCCGGACCTCAATTAACGGCGATTGTAAGTAGAACGCAACAGAAACGAAAAACTGATTTTCTCCGGAACCGATGGGTTGAATTTGAAAATCTAACGCTTGTAAGAAGACCTGAGAGTACTACCAATACTGTAATTTTTCAAGAACGACTCCACTGTTATTAGTCTTAAAGGGTAAAAAAGAAGAAATGGAGCCTTACGAAAGATCAAAACAAGTAAGCTTATTTTGAATATCCTTTATTCAAACTATCATAACTTTGTCAATTTTTCACCAAATTAGCTTGCAGACCACGCAATCGACGGCAAATTACACCAACTTTAAAATGAGACCAAGACCGTTTCGATAGTTCTCTAAGTTTAAAAATTAAAACAGAAACCTTGAGTCAATTTTCGTATCAGCCTCTAAGAAGCCCAGAAAATACAAAAAACTACACAGGGTGTACTAAAAGTCCGTCCCACCCCTGCTAACTTTTGAACGAATTGAGCTAGGGTAATGAAACTTTGGGAATGTTCCTATCTCAAAGGAGACCATCTTTTGGGGGGGGGGGGTCAAAATTTTGGTCCCCCCCCAGGGGGGGCGCGGGGGACCCCCAACTTTTTTTTTTCCAATGGCAACCCCTATCTTGTGATACTTCATTCGAAAGAACATAAAAAACTAAGAATTTTGGCGCAAACCGCAGATCAATATCGTAATTTTTGACCGAGTTATGATAGGTCAAAGGTCAAATTTGACCTATTTTCAAAAAATCATAACTCCGGTTCAAATTATCGTAATGAAAAAAATAAAACGGGAAAATTTACCAAATTGTGTCCGCTTTTAAGTAAAAATTGCAGAAATCACTTCGATTTAATTTTAAGGGGGGGCTCGGACCCCCAAATACGTCAATTCAAAGGTCATTCAATTTTCCCGCGAAATAAGCCAATTTCCCCTAGATTTGCCTCCACATTATCTCAGTAAGGTCAAAATCAGTTCAACATTACGTTGGCAAGTCCCCAAATTTCAGGAAAAGTTAAAAAAAACGAAATTTAAACGGTCAAATTTAATCACCTTAAATTTCGTTTTTTTAACCATTCCCGAAATTTGGGGACTTGTCAGCGTAATGTTGAACTGATTTTGACCTTACTGAGATAATGTGGAGGCAAATCTAGGGGAAATTGGCTTATTTCGTGGGAAAATTGAATGACCTTTGAATTGACGTATTTGGGGGTCCGAGCCCCTCCTTAAAATTAAACCGAAGTGATTTCTGCAATTTTTACTTAAAAGCGGACACAATTTGGTAAATTTTCCCGTTTTATTTTTTTCATTACGATAATTTGAACCGGAGTTATGATTTTTTGAAAATAGGTCAAATTTGACCTTTGACCTATCATAACTCGGTCAAAAATAAAGATATTGATCTGCGGTTTGCGCCAAAATTCTTAGTTTTTAATGCTCTTTCAAATGAGGTATCACAAGATAGGGGTTGCCATTTGAAAAAAAAAAAAGTTGGGGGCCCCCCGCGCCCCCCCCCCTGAGGGGGGGACCAAAATTTTGACCCCCCCCCCAAAAGATGGTCTCCTTTGAGATAGGAACATTCCCAAAGTTTCATTACCCTAGCTCAATTCGTTCAAAAGTTAGCAGAGGTGGGACGGACTTTTGGTACACCCTGTATATTTCTCCAGGTTCATTTTTAGCTAAAAAGACTCCATTTTCACTCTATTTTTCGAATCCGAAAAGACTTTGTGAGTGATGGAAAACTTCATTTAACTTTTACTCAAACGAGCCGTGCATTGAGAAGTGGATATAAAAAAGTTTTAGCTCTGTAATGCGTCTTACTTCGACCCAAAGAATTGACAGGGTACAAAAAGTTCCTGGGAGCAAAAAATACTTGCAATCGTAGCTCTAGAAGAGCATCATACAAAAATGACATGCCTTCGTACCCCTCCCCTGGCAACTTTGCCTATTTATTACTCCTACTTGAGCCCTTCTTTACTAAATTTTCAGACTCCCTAACGATTGGGGGAGGGCAAAAAGGGGCTGTAAAAGTGAAAACCTTCATATCTTAATATCTTCAAAACGAAAAAAGATATCCGGAATTGGTTTCTCTGAAAATCGTCTTGCCTATTTTAAGATTCTTGAAGAAAGCATCCCACGCTTCGATTTTTAGGCTTTTTCTGTGCAATTTATCCGTTTTTTAATCGAAAACTTTTTTACAAAATTAACGTTAAAAGTCTAGTTATTTTTAGATGCCAAACCAGCTTTTGAAATCGGCCATCTTTTATCACATCTGACAAGTGGTCATGGGTTCTGGGGAAACCAATAGTTTGGAAGTTATGAAGCATTGAAGTTGACTACATGCGAGGTTCTAGTTAAAATGAGTCAATAGGGAAGCCAAAATAGCAGGTATATGTATATAGTATCGGCTTCAGACATTTTCCCCTTCGAAATTCTGGTAAAGAATGGATTAGTAAGGTGTTCATTGCAAATACCCTGATAATCAATGCTTTTCCCTACATTCAAATGGCAGATCAATCTGTTCATCACGAAGCATGCCTTGCCACTGTTCTTAACAGACTTCACTCTCTCCCTCCACTTATTATGGTAGATACATTAGTGTAAAGAGGTATAGTAATTTTAACAGTAAGAAATACCATTATAAACTTATTGTATTTACTAAATGGCTAAATAAAAATGAGATTAAAAGGAACCTTCTCTCTCCTTCTCTTCAGAGGCCTTCCTGATGAACGCTCGAGATGTTCGCTGGTAGGAAAGTTCGGTTTACTCAGGGCTGTCTTCGGCACCCGAAATTTCAGAAATTTTCGCTCAATTCTCCTGTGTTGATGACCTCATTGCCTCCTTACTCCCAATTTTTGTTTCTCCAAATCTCACAACCACTTATTAGGTGCAGGATAAGATTGCTAAAATGAAAAACCGGTATTAGTTCAGATGAAAAATTGAGATCCTTATCTTCTATGTTCATTTTGTTTTTAAAAAATTCTCTCCTTTCAAAAGCTGAAAAAATACAAAAATCACAGCCTAAAAATCAGATCATAGGATTTTCTCCTTAAAGACCTTGAAGTTGTTAATTTTAGACAATTTTTTGTGAAAATTGAACTTGGCTATCTTTTGTTACTATCGAGATATGGAGGCATGGAAGTTTTGACTCCAACCCTCCCGCAGCATCCCCCCATAGTTCTTTGGGAGACAAAAAATTTAGAGCTCGAGGGGCTCAAGGACTAATATTTGATAGGAAAAGTTTAAAGAACTTGCAAGGGGGGATGTCAATTTTGCTTAATGCTGTTTCCTTACCTCAGGAAAATTTTCACTCTCAAAAACGTCAAATAAATGCAATGAGTAAATAAATTTCAAAATTCAGCTTACTTTTCTATTTTTTCCTTATTTTTGGCTTTAAAAGAAAAAACATGTTTCCTGTCGAATTTCCTCTCAAGATCTCGTTACCCTTGACTAGGGACTTGTACGCTTAAGGATTTTCAGCACCCTGGGGAATTGTCTGCTTGTATTATATTACCTTTTGAAACTTTCTACATTTATAATTGATTTGGTTTTCAAGTTCACATTTAGAGCACATTTTATTCCGATTTTTCAGCTCTTGGTGTATAATGAAGGAAAAATTGTCAGAGGCTGTCCAATCTACATAAGGACTTTACCTGAACTTTCATCAATCACTTACACTGGTATGGAGCCTTGTGCTGTTGGCTCAATTGTTGAAGTTTTGGTAATTTGATTTTTTTAGTCTATAATCGTTCATTTCAAATCTCCAACTAATATTACCTTTTTTATCACCAATCGTGAGGGCACTCCCTTTTGAATTGTGCATGTTTCCCGACTGTGGCTTCCAAACTTACGCTTTGAGATTAGAAAAAGTGCAAACCATAGTTTAATTTGTTCAATTTAAATCGATCATTAATTCAAGTTCTTTAGCACAGGCACTGGATCAATGAAATTGAGAAATCGCAAAATCTGGTGGAAAAAATTAGCTTGACTATTTCAAGAAGACAATCAATAAGGAGAAACACACAGGGAGCGCTGGCTTTTTCGAAACTGAAAGCACAGGGCATTTTTCTTGTATTAGTGAGACTTGATTAATGAAAAATGGTTTCAATAAAAACCTCAATGATTGAAGTTAAATTTAGAGAAAGATCACAGACGGATGGTGGGTAGTTCTGTGTGGTATGTGGTACTTACTGGCGCATTGCTTAAAATGTAGTTCGGAAAAATGATTGGCGCCTTGGCATATGTTGCCACTCGGACTTCTCTCAACCCAAAATGAGGACTTCAATCCAGTAACCATGTAAAAAATTCAACTTCGGTATTTAAAGGCTTTATTCGGGCAAGATTTTAAAAGATTATTTGTTCCTCAGATCAGGTGCGAGGAGTTGTACTTTTTGCTATAGATCAAATTTTTAATGTCCAAAAATTTCCGTTCAAATAAGAGAGGTTATCAAATGCTCTTCTCTCTAAAATATGATATCATATTTTTTTGACAGAGACTGGCTCTTTCTTCATATAATCAAGCTTATCTAATTAATGAAAATTCTTTATAGTTTTCTTTCAGCATATGAAGAAGGGGTATCGATTAGAAGCAAGAGTTCTCAATGCTGATTTTTTACCCACCCTGAACCCCCTAACCCCCCATCCCCTCTTTCTTATCAGCAGCAATCGCTCAGGGCTTCTACTACTGGGAAAACAAGGAAAACCCAGAGAATTCGACGTAGACTTCTGGAATTTTTGCTTTTTCAAAGTCTTTTGCAAACTTGCAATTTGCTTGAGTTTTTCCAAAAGTTTTAAAAGAAAAAGAATGAATGATTTCTTAGTTGAAATTTCTAACCGCAATTACTAGCACATACTGATTTCTTAGATTAATGAGCCTAATGAAAAATTGTGTTAGAGTCAGGCTAAATGGGATGTATAATGTTGATTTTTCAATTTTTGATGCCACAAGCTTTCTAATACTTACTCTCAATAAAATTGGGTCAAAATTTGCATTAGAAATAATGTTATTAGCATTTGAAATGAATAACTTCGAAGGCTGGCAACAGTGGCAGCAAATTTGAACTCTGTATTTCTCAAGTTTGCGTATTATTGTTCTCTAACTTTGAAATACTCTCGTACAGTCAATTTTTTAAAGTTGATTTTTGCCAATATCTGCAGAATTAATCACTCTGAGCTACGGTAGAGATAACTCACTTTTTTCTTTTTTTCACTTTAAGTCCCATTTTGCCAGACTCATTCACAGTTTTTTGACAGTTGTTCAGACGTCGAAAAATTACTATTTATTGGATTAAATGAAGCTGTCAAACATATTATTATGAAATGTCTGTGAAGCATGGTTTTTGAAAGTGTACTTATTTACATATTACTGCAACCCAATATTTCTTAGAATAGGATTGTGGGGTAGTGAAGTTGAACAAGTAATTTAGAAGGCAGGAGTAGCCTTTCTAAGTCGTCAGTGATTAGAGCCCGGGGTTAGTGATCGTTTTTCAGCTCTGTGTGAAATGAGTTGTCGTAGAGAATTAATTTATGGTGTCATCACTCAGGGAAAACACAGGGATTTTGAAAGTTGAAATAAAGTAGAAACCCTGGATCGTACAGAATTCTGTATCACCAAAATGAATTAAAACTGGTGACTTTTTTTGATCTGCTCTACGTAAATTCCCACTTTTGACGTGATTAATACTGTTGAACATTGAAAAGAAGGCTACATGAAGCCCAAATAACTGCAAAATTTCTATTCTATTGGAGGATGGGAGGGGCTCTATGAGTAATAATAATCAGCTTCAATTCAAGGAGCTGTAGTCGCAGCACACGCCTCCTTGAATTGGAGCTGATTATTATTACACTCTTAGCCCCCTCCCATCCTTCAATAGAATAGAAAGTTTGCAGTTATTTGGGCTTCATGTAGCCTTCTTTTCAATGTTTAACAGCATTAATCAAGTCAAAAATGGGAATTTTAGTTGAGCAGGTCAAGAAAGTCACCAGTTTTAATTTATTTTTGTGATATAGAATTCTGAACGATAGCTGCCAATAAGAAGGAGGGGCAGGGGGGATATGGGGTTCAGGGTAGGTAATAAATCAGCATTGAGAACTCGTGCGTCTGATACATGGCTTAGTTCTTTTCGGACCTCAGATAATGGCCGCTGTCAGAAAGTCGCATCCTTGTGTGGAAATATCATTCCAAAACTATGTAAGAAAATGGGTCGTCTTTAAGCGCAAGATCTGAAAACAATTGATGCGGGCAGACAATATGATCCACGTGTACCTCAGATTACTGCAGTATAAGTCTGACTTGTTCATTTCATGCACTTAATCCGAAAAAAATGGTTCAAATCCAGAGAAACGCGGATTTTTCTCGATTATTACAGATTTTTTGACGATATGTGGCAACGCTGTGCCGCCGTAGAAGGTTCTATAGGTAGATAAATATATGTAATCACCAGTGATGCGGCCCTAAAATATCCATAATTAAGGGTTTTGAACTTTGCTAAATGAGCTCAATGAGGAGCAGCCCCCAAGTACTGAAATAAGTACTCGGTTTTCTATGATTTTAGACAATGAAATCTGGTAACACCGCCTCTTTTTTTTTGGGGGGGGGGGGTTTGAATCCAAACATTTTTTTTTAGAGGAAGGTTTTGACCAACAATGTACATTTTCTGCCAAAGGAGTTTAATTCTGTTGTAAAATGAATCGCCCTTCATAAGCCATTTTTAAAAATGATGAAAAACTGAGGAATTCGAAAAAGTTTTTTTTTACTATGAGCGCAAGGTTTGATATCAAAGAAAATTAGCCAAAGTGACCTTCTTATATCCCCAATGAAGATACTTGAAAGACTTTTTGCTCCTCCGATAAGATCGTTAGGAAACAGCGCGTCGAATGCCAAAAACCCCGCATTTTTCGCCAAAATCGGTCTTCAGACCCATGTTTAGGTCAGTATTAGACCTAGAAAGAGGCCAAAAATGACCCAATCATGATGTATTCTGTAAAAGAAGGACCTTCAATGAACAAAAAAACGCGAAGTTAAGGAATTTTAGGGTGGGCCTAAAAACGGCCCTTATCGATTTAGTGAGAAAATGAATGTGGAATTTGAGAAATAGCATGTGCGATTTTTTTACTCCAAGCAGCTTTGTACCGTAGTTTAGTCAGAAGGAAAGGATTGAAGCTTCCTTATAATTTTGTATGGCAGCTCATTTCTTTTAATTTTCCTAGGTTAACTCTCATGGGGCTCAAGCTGGATTGATTGAGGTGATTGCTGTCTCGCCTATGGGCCGTAGCCTTGCTTGTCCGGTGCATGACACAGAAGGTGTGTATAGTGCTAAATTTCAGCCTGATGAACCTGGTGAGTGGACTATCTCGGTCAAACACAGTGATCAAATCATTCAAGGTGGACCCTACACATGTTTCGTGTATGACCCAAATGGTGTTAAGGTTTGTGAAGTTGTTTACTTAATACACCCTTCCTTTTTTCACAAATGAGTCATTCTCTTATAGAAGGAAGTATGGCGGTGCACATGGTTTTTCTGGATAACGGCTCACTTGATTACTCACTTTATAAGGTACAATAGAACCATGGTTATCAGAGCTTGCTTTAAGCAGCCCCTACTTTAACTGGGGTCATGATCAGGCAAGGCTGCGATACGTAATTTCCCTACTATTTTGGGGAAAACCTGCCCTTGAGCTGCAATGAAGGGTTTTGCATCAACATAAATAAAGAAGAAGAATGCTTTTAGTCTGGCATAGAAAAATATGTAGAGGCGCATAAGTAGCAGAGCTGACAAAAATATCAAAATGTTGTGCTCTTCAAGAAGGAGATGTTGAAAAGATGTCGACAAATAAAAAGAAAAATAAGGGACGGTGTAGGGTGAGCCTTCTTATCAGTGCTTGCTCAACCCTTGGGAAGAAAACTGGAAAAAGATGAAGTTTGGTGCCTTTATTAGGCTAGCCGGCCATGACAACTCACACGTTTTAGAGAAACAACAGATGCAAACCCAAAAGGGGTGGCCTTGAACGGGTAGTTTGTACTCCCATTTTCGAAAATAACAAGGGACGCGAGACCAGACAAGAAGAAGACTTGTAGTTCCAACTTCCTCCGCCAGGGTATTGGTTGAGGTAGTGGGAACTATCAACTTGAAGATTTTAATTTGGGCTTCGGAAGCCAGCAATGACGTTGGCAAAACATTACAACAAAACGTCTATAGGAAACACACGAACAGTCGGTAGTGAACAAAAAATGTGGGCAAAGTCTCCAAATCTTTCTTTTTTCAATTGCTAATCATAACTCATGACCATGACAATTTTGTTGAAGATTGTCCTGTGGTCAATCCATTAATAAGATGACCAAAAGAATATCAAGAAACAGTAGATATTCTAGTTTCATGGACATTTTCAAGATCAGTTTTGTTCACCAGAAAAAAATTATTTGAAGGAAGTGAAAAGTTTCACTCATTTTCAGGAGTAATTGTTGACCGTTTTAATTTTGCTCCATTAATCATTTGCGACAGATGTCTTTCAACTACAGTACACCATTTTTCTCGAATATTTTGGTCAACCTTGTGCTGGAAACAGTGGTAACAACGACTTTTTTTGAGGTGTGTAAGTGATTCTCTCAGAAACCGTGTCTAACTAAACTTGCAGTTTTCTTTACTCTAAAGTGCCGAGTAGCTTTGAAATGTTGGTCTTTGGACAGGGTGTCTGCAGGTCTGGAAAACCGGGAAAAATCAGGGAATTTGATCACTGTCTGGAAAACCGGGAAAAGTCAGGGAATTCGATCGAAAACCGGTGAAAGTCAGGGAATTTTCGCAATTCGAATATTTCGCGGCTATTTTTGCTCGTCTTTGCCGAATTGGCCGAGTAGCGCGCTCGCGTGGCTGATAATGTAAACTGCTCTGTTCAACCAGTTTGCAACACGGCCGCTAGGTTCACTAATGTGTGTTCGCTAACTTTAAAGATCGAATCGATCTGCCCTATTTAATTTATCTACTTAATTCATGCCAAATGGCATGATAGACTAAATAGACTTGGATGAAGTTAACTTGCTAACAGCAGAAAATTACAGTAAATAATAATAGGAAACTAAGTGCCCCAGTTATGAGCAGATGGTTAATCAATTTTGTCAATAAGTTAGGAAATTTAATGAAAGTGCTAGAATTTTAGTTTTTCTTTAACTGAGTAAAGAAATATTTAATGTTAACTGCATTTTGCATAAAATTTTTCTGGTTCTTAAATCAACATGTTCACAACTGGTGCATCCACCTTGTAGAAATATTATTGGTGGATTATATTCTAACAAGCCAACGCTTGTTGAGTATAAGACAAATTCAATACCAACAATAGGCTCTGGAATCCATTGAATTAATTGACCTTAGAAAAAAAAAAATCCCGAATCAAGCAAATTTATCTAAAATCGAGGAGAGACTCGTATTTCCTCTTGATTATAGCAAAATCTACCTGAGTTAGGCACATTTACAACTGTTGTTTTATATTTTAAGAAATAGAGACTTGTATTTTCAGGGCACTAAGTAATATGCCAATATTTATGAAACCACCAGGGTGAACTATAGTTTGAATTTTCTACAGTATACGGGGCAATATGTCACAAAGAGAGCGTAGTAGAGCTTAAAAATTAAATTTTGAAGGTGAATTTTAGTCTGAGTATACCATTTTGGAATTAGCTTTATTTCGAGTATTTAGGATCTCGTTCCTTTCAAAAGTATTACTCAACTCCTTCCAACGCCATGGTGATTCAGAATATGACTTTACAGGGTCATTCCCAAGGATAGTTTTTTTTTAATATTTTCTAACTAGTTCATCGTATGGTTAAACCCAAAGAGTCAGGGAATTTTGTCATTTTTGTCATGGAAAACCTGGAATTATCAGGGAATTTTATTTTGAAAATCTTGTAGACACCCTGTTGGATCAATAAAGGAGAGTGTATCCTTCAATACTGTTTTTAACTTTTAAGAATTCATCAATATTTGTCAAAATTGCTTGCACTTCAGTATTTCATTTGCGTTTTTTCTCATTTCTGTTTTACATGGCTATTCTAAAGAACTCCTCAAATGTTAATTGGACAGCGTCAGGCAAACAAGTAACCTAATTTACACACACCTAAATTAAGCCATTTGAGCCATTTACCTGTCATGCCCAGAATACAAATGCAGGTTACGCTCTATTGAATATTCTCGCAGAAGAAAACAACGGTTTGCTGGGAGCCGCAACAGAGTTAACTCAAATCTGTTAACACACTCAACCAGTGGCGTGGCGTCTATAGGCTCGCAGTGTTCGCCAAACACCCTAAAATATTTTGAAACAATTAATAATTTATGGCGAAAAATGTGAGAAACAATACAGCATGGTGAAGAGAGAGAACCTGGGTACAATGATGGAGCGGTAGACGAGAGAGGAGAGGTGCCGGCGCGGGGTGCAGAGCGCAGCGCAGCGGGAGCAGTGGGTTCGGAGACGAGTGCGGACCTCGCTCGCGGCGTGAACATAGAGAGAAAAGGGAGCAGGGAGAGAGAACAAGAGAGGAGAGCCGTTCATCGGTCCAGCTTTTTCCTATAGCAGTGGTTCGCAGGTGCCAGCGAATCGCCGAATTTCTGCGGGCAGCGCGCGGCGGGCAGCGCGCGGCGGGCCGCATCTCGTATCTCTCAGTTCCCCTGGCTCCCACTTCTTCCCGCAGATGCGTGTTGTGCTTATGGACCTACTCTACACCTAAAGAAACTACAATATCACTAAGAAAAATAAATTACAGGGAAACGGTCAGTAAAAATATAAAAATACAACCTTAATTTATCGGCACAATTTTCACCAGAAAGGGTTAAAATCGTGTTCTGACAGCTTCATTTTTTACAAAGGAGGGGTATCGATAAGGGCCGATTTTGGCCCCACTTCAAAAAATCATCTGAACCCATATTTTAAGTACCCTAGGGTAGGTGCATTCTGGCGCAAAATATTTTTGCGATTGTGCATCGTTTTCCTGCCAAAACAGCCGACTCAATTTTTCGGCTGAAAAATGGTTTTAATTTTATGACGAGCCCCAAAAAGCTTTGTTTCACGAGTACGGGAGGTTCATATACGTAATTTTTTGCGTACTTTTCAATGAAACAGGCGAAAATTGTCTAAACCCACTTTTGAGGGGTCATTCTAGACATTTTCAACGATTTTTGGGGTTTTTTGGCAATTTTTCACCTATAACTAGAAAACTGATGATTATACAACAAAAACAATTGCAGATTCAAAAAGAGCGTAAAAAATCCGTTAGAAATCATTGGTTAGACATTTTCTCAGCTTAAACTGTCAACACGAAAAACAGCTCTAAACTTGAGAAAACCGAAAAAACTGCATTTTCCACGATTATTAGTCTTCATTTACACCCAGCACAATTTTGCCACATCACCAAAATTTAACAGATTAAAGTTACATATCAGTACATGAAACACGCCAAAAATTACGGTGTGGAAAAATTGTGCTCATAGTTAAAAATGGACTTTTGTTGAATGGAACCATCCTTGAATAAAAGATGAAAATTCTCTAACTCTCCGGGAAGATTCGCCAATCATTCACGGGATACCTGTATCCGGGTAATTTTTTGCGTACTTTCGATTGGAACGAGTGAAAATGGTGAAAAATCATGTTAAGTGGGCCATTCAAAGAATTTTTCAAGATTTTAGGGGGGTTTTGGGGTTTTTCTGTTGGGGGGGGGGGGTTAGGGGTTGTTGGGGGGCTTGGAGAGCATTTTTTGTTTGTAATACACCAAAAAAATAACAAATTCAGAAAGAACGCGAAAAATTCGATTGGATTCGATACTTGACACTCTCTCTCAGCTTGGACTGGCCACACGAAAAACGGTCTCAAACTCGAGAAACTGGAAAAAACGGCCTTTTTTCCAGCTCCCCAGTCATAATTTACATCCTGGTCATTTAACAGGTTAGATCGTTAAGCAGTATACAAAATGTAACAACTAAGTGACGACAAACTTCCAGGGGTTGCTCCATGGCTCAAAACAAGCAGAAAAGTCCCGTACCAAAATCCACTACGAAGCGTGGTTCTCGAGTTTCGGGGAGTTCAATTTTTGAAAAAAATACCGCACGTGTTCAGATAAGACGTCACAGTGGCTGTCTTAATTGTCGGAACCGACAAAAATTGTGGTTTCGGAAAGTGCTCATCAATAGCTTAACAAAAGGTATTTTTGTTTTTTTTTCGTAAAACCCCTTAATGGAGTTATTGACCGTAAAAAAAATACCGTATTACCGCACGTCGCAAATAAACTTGGTCAGGACGTACGGCAAAACGGTATTTTTTTTAACGGTCAATAACTCCACTAGGTTTTATTGAAGAAATACCAGAGGGTGGTTCGGGTGTGTATGCAAAAGGCAGATATAAGGCCCTTAATTAATTTTTTAACTGTAATGCGATGTATTTTAGTACTAAGTATACAGTTTGTATATGATTGTTCAGAATAAAGTGACTTGTTTAATAAAGAAAGAAATAAATGAATGAATAATTATAATAAAAAAAATTTTAAAAATTTATCTCCATTAGAGGGAGTTTTACGAAAAAAAAAACCAAAAAACCTTTTGTTAAGCTATTGATGTAAATTATGACTGGGGAGCTGGAGAAAAGGCCGTTTTTTCCAGTTTCTCGAGTTTGAGACCGTTTTTCGTGTGGCCAGTCCAAGCTGAGAGAGAGTGTCAAGTATCGAATCCAATCGAATTTTTCGCGTTCTTTCTGAATTTGTTATTTTTTTGGTGTATTACAAACAAAAAATGCTCTCCAAGCCCCCCAACAACCCCTAACCCCCCCCCCCCAACAGAAAAACCCCAAAACCCCCCTAAAATCTTGAAAAATTCTTTGAATGGCCCACTTAACATGATTTTTCACCATTTTCACTCGTTCCAATCGAAAGTACGCAAAAAATTACCCGGATACAGGTATCCCGTGAATGATTGGCGAATCTTCCCGGAAAGTTAGAGAATTTTCATCTTTTATTCAAGGATGGTTCCATTCAACAAAAGTCCATTTTTAACTATGAGCACAATTTTTCCACACCGTAATTTTTGGCGTGTTTCATGTACTGGTATGTAACTTTAATCTGTTAAATTTTGGTGATGTGGCAAAATTGTGCTGGGTGTAAATGAAGACTAATAATCGTGGAAAATGCAGTTTTTTCGGTTTTCTCAAGTTTAGAGCTGTTTTTCGTGTTGACAGTTTAAGCTGAGAAAATGTCTAACCAATGATTTCTAACGGATTTTTTACGCTCTTTTTGAATCTGCAATTGTTGTTGTTGTATAATCATCAGTTTTCTAGTTATAGGTGAAAAATTGCCAAAAAACCCCAAAAATCGTTGAAAATGTCTAGAATGACCCCTCAAAAGTGGGTTTAGACAATTTTCGCCTGTTTCATTGAAAAGTACGCAAAAAATTACGTATATGAACCTCCCGTACTCGTGAAACAAAGCTTTTTGGGGCTCGTCATAAAATTAAAACCATTTTTCAGCCGAAAAATTGAGTCGGCTGTTTTGGCAGGAAAACGATGCACAATCGCAAAAATATTTTGCGCCAGAATGCACCTACCCTAGGGTACTTAAAATATGGGTTCAGATGATTTTTTGAAGGGGGGCCAAAATCGGCCCTTATCGATACCCCTCCTTTTCCGAGGGAGGCCCCCTGAACCCTCCTCTTTGATTGACTCTTCTACCGAACACCTATTGGATATCGTCACGCCACGCCACTGTCACAATACAGATGAATTTCAAATAGCTAATTTGTCATTACAAATGTAAACCGTCTGACTTCTATCATTAGAATGATTATTGTATGCTTTTACCGCTTCATATGTAGTAAATAATTTTTTTTTTTTTTTTTTGGGAAGGGGGCTGAAGTTTTACAAAAAGATGTGTGTGCATGATATATATATTTTTGGAGGGCTGTAATTTTATAAAAAGATGTCCCTTATTACACTCTTTTAAGGTAGCAAAAAGAGAACAAAAATTAATAAAAAAGTAGAGAAGGGAAAAGTAGACTTTGCATAAATTTCTTTAGATTATGTGTGATTTATGTTATTTTAAGGAGATGATAAATAACAGCTTTTATGTAACGTCCTTAGAATAGTCCTTAAATGGGGGAAAAAATTGTCCTCTACCGTCCCAAAAAAGAAGATTCTTTAATCTGAGCCTCAAATCCAAATTTTTTATGTTAATTGAACTGTTGTCTTTTTCTCTTTCTTTTTTTTACAATAAACATTGAATTTGACAATTTTTTCAGCTACTTGGTCTTGACACCCCTGCTGTACCTGAAAGTATATTTAATTTTACTCTGGATGCTACCGGCACAGGTAATAAATGTTGCTCTCATCCCCTTTGAAATTAATTTGACTCAATTTTACAAATAAGAACTAATCCTGATTCATTCTTTAAAAAAAAAGAAAAAAAAAAAAGAAAAAAACTTATCTGCATAGGGAAACTAACGGCACATTTGTTGTTCCTGAATAGAGCCAGAAATAGTAGGTCCTTACTGCAAAATTTAGTAGATTTCTAAGTTTTTGTCACCTGACTCCAAAGTACATCATTACTAGAAATTACTTTCATTACTTATATATGTTAGCGGACAAACCCGATTTTAGGACAAACTAGAATTTCCTAGGACAAACTCGTTTGCCGGAAGAAATCTCGTTTGGCCTAAGCACCTAGGATAAAGTAGTTTGGCCTAGGCCGGAACTAGTTTGTCCTGAGCAATTTAGTATAAACTAGTTTGTCCTAGGCCAGAGTAGTTTGTCCTAGGTGCTTTAGGAAAAACCTCGAGTAATGATTTTATTTTTTTCAATATGGTTAGACGGGGTAAAGTAAGGAAATGATAGGAAGATTATTTTAAATTCTTCAATGTAAATTTATTGCTTTAATTTTTAGTTTACCCGTATTGTTTTGTACATTTTAATAAGTTACTTGAAATATTCTTGATATTGATTTTTGATTGTTAAGCTTGATCATCAGCAGCTATTCTTCGTCAATAGTAGCAGCATCTATCCCAGCACCTGGAAAAAAAATTCGAAAAATGAAAGGCACAATGTATAATTCATCTAAGAATAATGTGTCCTCAATTGGCTTGATTTTTCAATTAGAGCCCCCTCCCCCTCCCCAGCCCCAGATAGTGAAACTCACCTATTTATTGTTGCATGATAAGCTGCTGTGACATTTTGAATTGCAGAGAATTCCTTGCCTCCGGCACTATCGTACGGCACTATCATGTGATTGTTCGGAAGAAAACTTCACGTTTTAACGACTTCGCACGTAAAAAAGCATTGCACGACACGACTATACATTCATAACGACTAAATTTATAAATGAAAGAAAGTAATTAAATTGAATACGGCATTAATAACAACACAAAGTAATGTCGCGAACATTAACGTGCTCCTTATCACTGCTCAGCGTGGACTGGTGATCACTGCTCAGCGTGGACTGGTGTTTTGATTGAGACTCTTATCGATAGTTAATTCGATAGATAAGTACCAATTTCTGCGATAGAATCGATAGCCGAACGTTTCTTCAAAATCCTAGGCCCAACTAGTTCCACCTAGGCCAAACTAGTTCGTCCGAACGGGTTCGGCCTAAGCCGGAACTAGTTTTGCCTACGTGTTTTAGGAAAAACTAGTTCGGCCTAGGCCCAAACTAGTTTCGCCTACGTGCTGTAGGATAAACTAATTTGGCCTAGGAAATTCTAGTAGGGCCCGCGGTAACTAGGCCAAACTAGTTCGTCCTAGGAAATTCTAGTTTGTCCTGAAATCGGGTTTGTCCGCTAACATATACATTTACCTTCTCCTCCCTATTTTTAACCCCTATTTTAAGCCCCCCTGACTTATGTGTTCTCATCAAAGTTTCATGTAGAACACAATTTTTACAACTAAAATTACTGAAAGTATCTCCTAACCAAGATTTTAACGTTTTTTCGATGCATAAACTCAAACTTTCAGCTCATAAAAAAAGCAATAATGTACTTGGGTTAAATCACACACTAAAAGCGATGGGGTAGGGCGTTTAAGACAGTGCAACCTTTGGTTTGGTCCATTGCAAGAATCAAGTCCAACCGGGGCTGGGGGGTGGAGTGAGATTATGGGGCTGTAACTTAAAATCTTTTAATGGCAATCTTCCACTTGTAATGCATCGCTGGAAAGTATAAATGGCAAAAGGAATCTTTTGGCCTGAACCAGAGATCAGTAACCATCACTGTTTCAAAACAGCAGTTTGTAAATAGCATGGAATGGGTGTTTCATTCGTATTTCAGAGGGAATAAGCGTAATTTGAAAGGGGCCTGTGAGACTTAAATAAATGGATTCTGACATCGTTTTTACATCTTAGAGGAGTCCTTTTGAAAACGCCGCCTTAGAGAGAAACAGGTAAATGGGGGGAAAACATAACCTTTAAAACATAAATCTTGGTAGGGAATCACGTGACAGGTTGGCTCCTTTGTAGTTGCCTTGGTGTTAAACGCATTTCACGAATCAAAATAAATGCAAATTAATTCTTATTCTTTTATGGAAAATTCTGTTTACTGCCATGTAAGCAGACCACTTCTTTCCATTATCATGTGGCTCCTCTCTGCTGAACACTGCCTTCATTTTTCTGTAAAATAGTTCTTTTTGTAACTAATTTCTGTCATCTTACTTTGATCCGTAGGTGGACTCGGAACAATATTGATTGACATTGTTCATCATCATGAATCGTTACCCCACACTATAGATCACTTGGGAAACTCAGTTTATCGTGTATCTCTCCATACCAGGAGGGCTGGCAAATACAAGGTTTATATCTACTTCAATGGATTAACTGTGAAAGGTGATTTTGTCTTATTCTTTATCTTTAGGTATAAATAGCTGAAGTAAAAACACATGCTGCTCTATATTTCCGTTTTAAAAGCCTCATCTAATTTCAATTTTTTGTCATAAATAAACACTGAATACTGTTGCTTGAAATCAGCATAGAAGTATGTAAAAGGTGAAGAAAAATTTCAGAAAAGTTTAAGGTAAAGGCTAGAACGCACTCTGCCAACGTCTTTTAGGGCAACTGTTCCTACTGGATCATGAATATGCAGAAAGGACCTGAAAAAAGTGCATGCACTGCAGACCATTGCAGTAAAAATGTTCCATTCATATTGTCGATCACTGTGCCTGTTTTTGCCTGGTGTGACCAACATAAAAATGCTCTTCACAACCAGCTTTGTAGCAGAGACCGCAATAGTTCATATCCGAGTTGCCTTGGCATCAGGTATCAAGAGGCAACTGTTCCGAGAATTCCCTTGGTACTGAAATCTGGATGGGGATCAGAAAGCGTACGGCGCTGTCAACCCCTTCGGAGGCGTGAGGGGATGTGAAACGCATGCGGTTAAAATCAGGCCCTCGGATCGGTCTCTTTTCTGATGAAAGTAAAATCTTGAGTTTACTATCCACGGCTGGAGCATTTGCTCAAAATCAGTGATTTAGAGTTGATTCAACGGCCGGCGTCAATTCGCTCAACCTCTGCTATGTCAAAGCCTTGTCCAGGTACAGAATGGTGGCTCTGGTTCGGCTGTGTCCTCTCGTGTTTCGTTTTCGTCCGTCAGACTGAAATGATGCATGAGAGCAATAACATCTACTTTTTCTACTTCGCTATTCCCTCTCAATCCTCAACTGTTTATGCTCGCTCATTTCTTTCATATATTTTACACAATAGGCTCCTTACAATTATTATGTGTCATAAAAATTGACGATCGTAAAACGGGTTTATCGCAGGGAACGGATATTGAATGTCTTGAGGCTTTTTTAATTTTGAAAAAATTGCTTAAATAATTTTAGACAACATTACATTGTTTTATTTCAAACAAATGTTTTGATTCCTCATCAGTCAATCTACAAAAAATTGCTTTCAATTGATTCGACCATAATATCAATGATCAATGATCATGATGTATTTTTTTATGTTATTTAACTGTAGCTTTTACAGTGCGCCCTGTGGGGGCTTTGCTACACCTAATCACCATCCTTGTCTATTGGAACAGAGGTCATCTGGTAAATGGATCCTCATAATTTCATTTTGAATGCCGCCTATCCAAGATTTTGCTGGGCGTCTCGTATACGTTTCCTTCCAAGAAGAAATCATTTTAGTACCTCCTCAGGCAGTCTTTCATCCGTTATTAAATATGACCATACCAGATAACCTGATTCTTTTGCACGTAAAAAAACTGAAAATTTAAATTTTCCCTAATTTAGTTAAAAGAGGAGGGTGTAAATTTGAATAAATGCAACTTCCCCCATTCGTAACTTCATCGCAAAAGCCTGGGCAGATCTTAGATTTTGCCCGCAAAATCAAGCGCATGCAACCCAGCACTCTGCAGAGTTAAAGTAGTCGCATTTTGGGTTCAAACTCAGCTTCATATATTCATCGATTATGAAATGCTCCCCGCAATATTCAAATATCGAGGGTATATTTCGGAAAGGTATCTTAGTTGGTTTATATCCCGTCATTTTATTTGTAATGCTTTTTCTTTTTTAACTCAGAAGCCTTCAGGAAGTAAGGACATGGGATATTCTCGAATATTTCCAATCCAAAGAGAGTAAAGGAAATGAATTTGAAAGAAAAAACTGAAAATCGAGTTACTTTAATTAATTTTTTGATGGGGAGAGGGATTAGAATCATACCGACTTCACTTGGATATGACTAAAGCCTAAAATGTTAGTTCCAAAAGAGAAAAAAAAAAAAATCGGAAAATATAGTCCAATTATTGTTCAATCCTCTTCGCATAATCGCATACCACTGTGCTTTCAATTTGTTTGTTGCATTACGTTTCTTCATGATTTCTCGATACTTTATATTAGACACTAATCCCTGTAAGATGGGCCGCAGAGCAGCCGAAAGGGGGACCATCTGGTATTCTGCCGTAATAGCAAAGAGAGCAGTAACTGCAAAAATGAAATTTTGATAGAACGGGCTCAGAAGCGTCTTACCAGAAAACTACTGAAAGAGGCCTCCGTTCTTTCTCAAATATCACTGATCGTCCGAAAGATTCCTAGAAATTGTTTGGATGATTAAAAATTGACCGATTTTATTCCAAACACATGGATAGAGTATTATTTATTTTCATATTCGGCTAGTGTTAGGCAAGAAAGCCAAAAGTGCTATCTTCCGCATGCTTTCGGGGTTGCATTTCGGACACACAACAAACACATTTTCAGGTTAGTATTGGCAGAAGAAGGCGGCTTTTTACGTGAAAGCATTGTTTTAATTAGTTCTCTGGAGGAATAACTTACGGGTGTTTTGCATGAAACTACGTCATTTTTAGCGCACTTACGGGTTTCTCATATGTCTCGTTTTCATACAATTAAGACGTATTTTGCTGTTTTAGTCATTTTAATGATTTCATCTTATAAGAGATTGAACGAATTTTGAAGGATTTTGTGATCACATTGTTCACACATTACTTTCATCCGCTAATGACTGATGAGGGGATGTCGATAGGAAACTCTATCTTCATCAAATTCCAAATCTCTGGCTTGACCGTTGCCGTTGCCGTTGCAGTTTTTTGATATTGGGCTAATGACAATTGATAAGTCCTCTAGGGGCAATGACCTCCATTTACAATGTCTCTCTACTGTTGTATTGACCAACTTTTGGGTTGCTTATAGCGTCGCTTCGTTGACATTAGGGTGTACCTTGGTTTCTATATGAGCCCCAGAAAGCATGAACTTATATGTGAACCGCAGCTCACGAGGAAATTGAGTTACGCCCTTCCGCCGGAGGAGCAGCAATATTTTCCACTTACTCAAATTTTCAAGATTTTCCCCTTAAATTGATGCCATTTCTGGAGGACATTACAGAAAAAGAATGGTTTTAACATCATTTTTGAGAGCCTCAGGGTTTTTTTTTCAGAGAGATGTTTGTTCATTACGATTCCGCAAATAATGTTTTCTTTACGATTTGCTATCGTCTGTTATGTGTCTACGACGCTGATTAGACGGACACAATTGCGTGTTTGGGCAAAACTTTTTTTAATTAATCTTACAGGAGGGCGGCCAAAAAATTCTCAAATTTTTGACAAAGCCTCGACCAATGAAGTAGGCTGAAAATTCTATGGGTTCAACCTGTTTCGCAAAATTAAGCAATTTATCGCTTTTGATGCTCACTCTGAGTGATGGTTCTTTCCCACGAACACAGAGAATTTTGTTCCGGTGCACTTCTTTACGAACTTTTACGTGACGGTAACGAAAAATTTTTCAGATTTTTAACTAGCCTAGTGTATAATCTCTCAATTGGGCTCACAACAAAATACGCCCAACAAGGTAGGTGGCATTCATAATTTTCCACCATTCGGTGCCTACTTTCAGTAATGATAAACATCACTTAAAGAGGAACTTTTTCAGCATTTTCTCTCGTACATTGACGCACACTGAAGCCACAAAATATCTTCATGATTTTTGAAAATCCCTTTTTTTTTTCGAGAACCAAGAGCAACTTTGACTTTTGTATTGGGGGAACTTCTCTCCATAATCTTTAACAGGTTGTATTGAAAATACCCATCATCTTCACTTGAAATTCACTTTTAATCTTCAATGATGTTAACACCTCGTTCTGCAACGTCATTGGGTTTTCTCAAATGGAAAAGGAAGCACTTAAAAAAGTGCCCCGAACTGTTAGTATCGGGAATCTAGAGTAGTGCATAATAGATTAGCACTGGGTCCATACTATTCTGCATGGATATCAATGTCAAATATTCCACAAAATTTTCCTTAAAGAGAACCTTTAATGAGTATCAGTGTACGACTGAGAGGGTGAATATTCAGCTCAGGCTGATACATTGGAATACAAAGCAAGGGTCTTCTTCAATAAAATTTTCCAGTCACATGCTTCGGAGCCCATTTTCCCAAAACTTCATTTTGGCACTTACTGCCCTCTTTGCTATCACGGCAGCTCAGCTCCCTCCTTCCCAGATCGTTACGTATTCTATCAACAGCCCATCACTTTGACACAATTAATCACCGCATCTGTGGGCACTGAAAAGCAACATCGTGATCTATTAACTCAAAGGCTCCAATGAATCATAATTTTCGGAAGTAGCTGAAATCTCAGGGATGGTACTTAATATATTATAGGGAGTAGTACTATTATGTGGGTATAATTAGGCCGGGAAATAACCCGAAAATGACGCGAGGTTACAGTGACAAGGAGCGTATTGAGAGTTGGCAAGAAGAAAACCAAAAACACGTACGGTGATTAAGTGATGGAGGTGTAAGGTTTTATTCCTCCGCGCACTTCATTGTAAAAGAAAACTTTAAATTTCTATGTTCGCAATGAAAATTTTGTTTCATATGTATGAATCTACATGTCGGGAGAAAGAAGAAGCGCAAACCTACTGGTATCTTTTCTAAAACAAGAAATGTTGTATTTTCTAGACTCTGTCAAATGTTTTGCAGAAGATATTGGTGTGACTTTTCTTCTCAATAAATTAAAACCAATAATTCCGAAACGCGGTCAGGGTAGAGAGGAGGGTTCTACCATCAAAAGTATAAACAACACTGTGAAGATGATTTGACCTAGTAAAAGCGAATACTTGAAGCACTTTTCACAAACTCTTAAAAAATTCTTCAAGAGGTAATAATTTGAATAACCCTTTTGGTATATTTTTAAAGGAAAAATGCTTCAGGACACTTACATAATAGATTTCCGAAAAAGAAGTCTCCTGTTTGAAGCATTATAACGTTTTTTTCTTCAATTTTTTCAATTCTGGTTAAAACCAGATTAAGTCGTAAAAAGTTACAGTAAAGTCAAATGTTTCAATTTTTTTACTGATGCAATTTTAATAATTGATAATATTATGTTTGCAAACTGCACAATAAAAAGGCCTTTATTAAAACTACTTTCAAACAATTATTCTTGAAATTGTCTGTTTAAAATTTACGAGTTTCTTGATGGGAAGATCATTTGAGAGAAGAAGGAGGAGGAGGAGGAGGAGGAGGAGGAGGAGGAGGAGGAGGAGGAGGAGGAGGAGGGAGGAGGAGGAGGAGGAGGAGGAGGAGGAGGAGGAGAAGGAGAAGGAGAAGAAGAAGAGTAGGATTGTAATGATAATTAGAATAGATAACGCAGTAGGAATGGAAGCGCCGTGCAGCGAGGTGGCGGTAGTCTGATTTACGCGGGAAATTCAAATATCGGATATTTTGAGCGAACTTGGCGGGGCCGGCTAGTTAACTCAAAAGACTGGATTTCATTAGCGAACAGCGAAGAATGCTATCGACCGCATGGATTTGCATATCATTGCCGGGGAATGGTATTTAACTCAGGATCTAATGATCACGCCCGGATCGATCCCTCAAATGTCAAGATTTAAATCGCATTGCTGGACCATCGCATCCGTTTACCTGAGTTGTGATCGCAGAACAAGAGAACAGGGAATCCCATTCAGATTTGAAGCCAGTGTCCGTGATGAATCGATCCGACCTCCCGACACTTGACGTGATGCGTGCCTTTATGAGCTATCGAAGCATATCATATGCAGTCTCTGCTTTGTAGTGAATGTGCCATTGTTGGTTTGCTCTTATTTGAAAAATACATAATAAAACTGGAAATTGATATTTCTGTGTTTTTCAGGTTAAAGCTTTAATATGTTCTTTAAATGCACTAGTGCCATTTTCTCGCAAGGATGACTGTTATTCTATGAATTTTAATATGTATGTTTATAAATAATCTTGACAGTCATGTATCTGAACTGAGCAATATTTCTGCTTGTTAAGCTGAAAATCTTCCATGGCTCTCTTTTCTTGATGGGTTGGTTTTTTGTAACCTCCTCAGTTAAATGACCAACCAAATTTTCATCAATAATCAGGTGGACACGAGAACCATGGACACAGGTCGATTGAAAAATGGAAATACAGTTAAATTGACATTGATTCTATTCACATTGTTTTGTTTGAAAATTTTATTATAAAATCCTGGAAAAAGTTCGTTTTACCGTCGGCACGGTTTCAATTGACATCGTTTTACTTGACACAGTCCAATGATAAAAAAAAAAAAAAATTGAAACACAATCCAGTCCAACTTTGATTCAATGGACACTTTTTTGATCGACTACTTTTCATCAACATACTTTCCATCGAAATATTTTATGTGGACGTAGGTTTGATTGTCTTTGATTGCAATTGATATATATTCAATCGAAATTATTTACATCAACACTTTTTCATTTGAAAGTAACAATCTAAAATTTCTGAAAAGGAATCCTTTTTAACGGTGACCCCGTTTTGATCGACATTGTTTTACTCGACACAGTCCAATCAAAAAATAAAACATGGATTCGATTAACACTATTTCAATTGACACAAATCGATCAACATAATTTATATTGACCCCAAAGAATCGAATGAAAATATTTTCAGCCCCCCTAAATGGTCCCTTGGGGAGAATGGGGGGAGGGGGTCCCCCGTTTCTCGCGATTTTCAAATAGGAAGGGTATGTTTTGACTTTCGATTTGGAATCTACGGCAAAAAAAAGAACATTTTACTTTCTGCACTTTTTCCCTAAACCCCCATTTTTTGGAGTTATGGGGCATTTTCGGGGCAATTTTCAATTCGATGCTGTATAAGCGGCCAAATTATCCAAATTTTAAAATCTAAAAATCTCCTGAGAGGAGAGGTCAATACCTTTTTATTGATGTGCCATATAATCCCTGTTGCTCCAAAATTTTGGGGCTTTGGAGAGCCGCAAGTCAAAAATTTCTAACGGCAAGGGTATGTTTTGACCTCAGATTTGGATTCTACGAGGAAAGTTACGTAGAATTGCTATGGCGCACGGCCTGTTTGCTCCAAATTACTGAAGAACCCCATTTCCCCGTAAGGAGCCGTGTATTTTTGGAGAAAATAAGGGGCAAAAAAAATTGGAGCAAACAGGCCATGCGCCATATCAATTCTACGTAACTTTTCGCGTAGAATACAAATCTGAGGTCAAAAGAAACCCTTGCCATTAAAAATTTTCGACTTACGGCTCTCCCAAGTCCCAAAATTTTGGGGGGGGGGGGGTCGTGGCCCCCAAAATTTTGGAGGAACAGGGGTCATATGGCACATCAATAAAAAGGTATTGATCTCTCCTCTCAGGAGATTTTTAGATTTTGAAATTTGGATAATTTGGCCGCTTACAGCATCGAATTGAAAATTTTCCCGAAAATGCCCTTTAACTCCAAAAAATGGGGGTTTAGGGAAAAAGTGCAAAGTGCAAAATGTTCTCTTTTTTTGCCGTAAATTCCATATTCAAAGTCAAAACATACCCTTCCTATTTGAAATTCGCGAGAAATGGGGGGGGATCTCCCCCCCCAAAAACCTTCCCGAGGGGCCATTTTAGGGGCTGAAAATATTTTCATTCGATTCTTTCGGGTCGATTTACCCCATGAAAGCATTTGTCCCGAAGCTCAATTCTCCGCCGTTTTCGAGAAGAAGATAGTAAACGGGTGGTCTGGATCACCCTGTATATAATCATTCTTAAGGGTTCCAGCCGGAGCGAAATGAAATTTAATTTTATAGTACATAAAATTTTCCGTACTCTAATTGCCTCAATCATTTTTTTAAGTTCTAGCTCTGCTGCTTCATCATTTTTTGATTTGTTGACTTCTCAATTATTTCTTGTGTTTTGGTATATTGATTCTTTGAATATCCTTATTTGTTCCCACTAAACCATCTTTTTAGCTTCCAAGGGGTGTGGGTTGGGGCATCTTTATGATGAAACTCAAGACTCCTCAGGGTCAATACTCTATTTGGCCCCGCGGTCCCTGACTTAGTTCGACCTAAAATAATCAAGAAAACAGCCTGGTACGGGTGGTCTAGAACCTAGTCCAGTATTTGCCTTTTGAAAATGGGACATTATTAAATTGTCCACAAATAGTGCGGAAATGACGAGGGGATGCAATGATTTCTCGAACAGTCCTTGCAATATTTATGCACTAAATACTTCATAAAAGTTCTTTTTTCATGCCATAAATTTCCATTTCTATGTGTTTCTAGGTAGCCCTTTTCTGCTACGAGTCGGTACGAAAGAACAAATGAAAGCAGAGAAAACATGTAAGTATTCGGTGATTAGTTTATAAACTATCCATCATGAAATTCATTCAAATTTCTCAATGGGTTCAAAGCTTTAGAGGATTGTTGACCTTTTAAAAACATTGAGATTCAATTATTGAGAGTGGAGTTCGTTTTAGGACATTTGACAAATCGTATTGAATGAAACTGAGATGGGCCGAAATGGATTTTCCGCGTCACCGGATACGGATGCGAATATCGATTTTATGCATCCGGCCGGAGCCGGATACAGGATCCGGATAGTGCTTTTTCGCGTGAGAAAAATCTCCCGATATCGTGCAAGAAAAAGTTCCCCATCACGCGCGAGAAAAATCCTCCGATTTCGCACTAGAAAAAGCTCCCGATGCCGCGCTTGGGACAAGAAGCCCACTGTGTATTACACCATCAAGACCGTCATCCACGATGTATGTGCCTTCGCACCGGCAACCGCCATATTTTTCAATGCTATGCTATGCGTGGGCCCGCTAAAACGAATACAAAAAAAAAGACCTGGCAGATAAGCAGCATGGCTTTAATTGGCTTCATGGTGTAATGGGCCAGATGAATCTGATATGCAGAAAGAGAGATATTATTAGGAGTGTGCCTAATCAAGTCAAAAGTGGAAAACAGCGCTTTGATGTTGCAACAACAAGCTGCGGACTGCGACATTACAATAATTGCACAGTCACATTCGGACTAGAAGCGTTACCAACAGGGAACTTTAACACATGTTGGTGGCATTGTTTTTTTTTATCTTCCACATGCATCTTCGTCTTTGAATGTGAAACGCACAGACTTTTGGAACTAAGACGTTGTAATCAAGTAAATGTGCGGGAAATATCCTTAATTCCGATGATAACAAGTTTCGAAAAGTTAAACAATTACGATGACTACTAAAAGTGCGCTAAAAAATGTCAAAATATCACCAAAAATTTATCGAAATTTTCACGGCCGTAAAAGCGCTATCCGGCGGGTCCAAAAACCGGATATCGCGATCATCCGGTCGATACGGATACCCGCGAAAATCGTATCCGGCCGGAGCCAATTATCCGGGATGCGGTCAGTTAATCCGGCAATCCAGATAATTGCCGGATACCCGGCCCATCTATAGAATCAAGTAGATTGATCAAAATAACTCAGCAGGATTTGGAAGCTTTACATCTGGTCCCCAATAGACATGACTCTGCTCATACAGGGTGTACCAAAAGTCCGTCCCACCCCTGCTAACTTTTGAACGAATTGAGCTAGGGTAATGAAACTTTGGGAATGTTCCTATCTCAAAGGGGACCATCTTTTGGGGGGTCAAAATTTTGGTCCCCCCCTTAGGGGGGGGGGGCGCGGGGGGCCCCCAACTTTTTTTTTTTTTCAAATGGCAACCCCTATCTTGTGATACCTCATTTGAAAGAGCATTAAAAACTAAGAATTTTGGCGCAAACCGCAGATCAATATCTTTATTTTTGACCGAGTTATGATAGGTCAAAGGTCAAATTTGACCTATTTTCAAAAAATCATAACTCCGGTTCAAATTATCGTAATGAAAAAAATAAAACGGGAAAATTTACCAAATTGTGTCCGCTTTTAAGTAAAAATTGCAGAAATCACTTCGGTTTAATTTTAAGGAGGGGCTCGGACCCCCAAATACGTCAATTCAAAGGTCATTCAATTTTCCCACGAAATAAGCCAATTTCCCCTAGATTTGCCTCCACATTATCTCAGTAAGGTCAAAATCAGTTCAACATTACGCTGACAAGTCCCCAAATTTCGGGAATGGTTAAAAAAACGAAATTTAAGGTGATTAAATTTGACCGTTTAAAGAGCCATGCACAAAGTGGCCCATTTTTGGGCCTTCGAAATTGGGGTCGAAGTGAGGTTTTTTTTCATCCTTAGGGTGACTCTTTACACATACTGAAATTTCAGATTGAGTATACGCACCATTTTCGAGTTATGGGGGGGGGGGGTAGGGTGTATCTTATTTTTGAGTTTTGCGAAAATCAAGTTGGTCAACCCCTAAAAAGTTTCTATGTAGTCTCTAAATGAACCCCCTAAAAGGAAAAAAATTTAAAAAAATTTTAACCCGTGCCTCAAAGGGCCTAAAGGGCCTAAACCCAAAATTCAAAAATTTTGGCAAGCGACACATCAATTCTGAAGGAAAATGGCAAGTTACGGCCCTTTTAGAACAGAAATTTCGTCCGTTTTGCCGTATCTTGAAGCGTAAGGTCACAAACGGCCCAATGACGACGTGAGGCTATGGGCTGGCGGGGCGCGCCGCGGCCGGCCCGCCGCACATTGGTTCCGAGACCCGATCTAGGTGGCATTAATTCGAAAAAATGAATTTTGGAAAAATTAAAATTTGACACCACAGATTGATAGTGCATACTCTCGAGAGTAACTTGGCCAAATATCATGAGGATTGGATCACTAATAAGGAAATGATAAGCACCTAAAGGTGAGGCCGCGAGGTACTTTTGGGCGGACTCGCACCAGTTTTCAGTGTTTACTGTCAGGTCCTATGATTTGAAGTTCATCACACAGAAATAGATGCAAATGTGAAGTGTTCTGTTATGGTGTATCAAAAATATAAGGCATGTTAAAGGTTTATACGTTCTTACTATCTTTCAAAAACGTGTCTATACATCTAGACAAGCCGTTAGACAAAGCGTTATTTTCTACTAATTCCAAGCAAATTTTTACAAAAATGGCTCTAGATGAATGTCTTGCGCCGGTTCGCACGCATACAGACCTACTGTAGTAGTTAGTACTAACCCTAAACTTGATTTTAGTGCAATAAAATTCTGCGCATACTTGCGTCCCTGGGGGTTAGGGCACTTTGAATTTCCAAAACCGGCTTTCAAGAAATAAAGAATTGACACACTAAGGAGCTTACTGCAGACCTCAGATCCTTGGGAATATGAATACTGCATTTTTTATAGGTCATGTGGGTTCTCAAGTCTTCATAATCGTTAAGATGATTATTTTTTACTTTGTCTATACCTCTAGAGAAGCCCATAGACTTACCACAGCTCCGGTTTTTTGACTGGAAATTTTACAATTATGACTCAAAATAAAGGCCCTGCGTAGGTTCGCACACGTGCAGACCGACTGTAGTAGTTAGTGCTGACCCTACACTTGATTTCGGAGCAAAAAAATTCTGCGCATACTTGCGTCCCTGGAGGTTAGCGCACTTTGAATTTCCAAAACCGGCCTTCGAGAAATGAAGAAAATTGACACACTGAGGAGTTTACTGCACTACTGCAGACTCCAGATCTTTGAGGACTGCATTTTTTGCACATCACGTGAGTTCTCAAATCCTCACAATCATTGGGATGATTATTTTTCACCTTGTCTATACCTGTAGAGAAGCCCATAGACTAAAGACAGTTCCCGTTTTTTGACTAGAAATTTTACAATTATGGCTCAAAATACAGAACACGTGGGTTCTTAAATCCTCTCAATCGTTTAGATAATTGTTTTTCACATTGTCTGTACCTTTAGAGAGGCCCATAGACATAGCACTGTTCCACAGAAAAGGAGCTTACTGCACTCCTCGCGCATTATTCCGTGATTGTATGAGTAAATGTCCTCTAACTTAACAACGAATGCTTATTTCTTTCTTGGTTCATGATTTCTTCGTGTTTTTATTCTCTCAGGTTTGTAAGGCTCTGAAATCATCGCAAGCTCACAACTTTGTTTAAAAAAGAAAAAAAGCAAGTGTGACACCTCACTCTTTTTGATGCGCAATAAAATATTATACCGATGAATATTTTCCTGCTCTTACAGACAGTAATCATTTTTCTTTCAAAATACTTTGTTATTAATTTTGGTTTCTGCTTTCCTTCATTGAGTGAATATACTTCTTGTTCAAGTAAAATATTTATGTTACGTATGTTTAAATTGCCGCGTATAATGAATTTAAATGTATTTTTTGAATTATAGACGAAGATCGAATCTTAATTCATAGTTATTCTGATAATATAATAATTCTGATAGCATAATTGTACCATTAAATTACAAAGCTTCAAAATTTCTGTTGGTTTTAAAGCGCGGCGAATCAAGAAATCAGCGAGCATTGAGGTTCAAATAAAGTTCTTCTTACGCTGATTTGTCAACACTGTATGAACAACTCGAATAGTGGGATAAGCAGTTTTCTTTGGTACTGGAATTTATTTTCCTCAGGGAAACCACAACATTTAGGAGGTATATTTTACCAGATAATACCAATTCCTGGTTCACAAAATTATACAACATTGCCCACCCCCCCCATAAAAAAATTAGTAATTAGAGGACAAATCCTCGTAAATTCATCGATAGTTTTTGATGATAAATCAAAAAAGGTTGAAAAATATATCAGTCCAGGAATTCAGCCATTTTAAAATATTATTAATGTAGTATTAAGTATGAATTTTCAAGCTAAATGCAAATTTACCACCTTATGCTAAATGATACAGTCAAATTGACTTCAAATTCGTAATTAGCGACCCAAAGAACCCCTAGAAACATATATAATATGTCATCATCAGTGATATTCTAATTAATGCCACCTAGATCGGGCCCTGGAACCAATGTGCGCCGCTGAGCGTGCGCGCGCGGCAGGGTTGCGCATCGCCGCTTTACACCGGCGTAGAGGAACGAACGGTGGGGTGGGAGGGGGATATCCGGTGGAAAAGCATCCACATTTTCTATCCATAATGAAAATGCATTATACTTTTTCAATATAGATGAGGAAATATGAGCCATACAAGGAAGTGATGAAAAGAGTGACAAATACATATATAGTTTGTACGGTTAGGAGTGTAAGTGGGGAAAATTTGCCGTAACTACAGAACAGCCCTGAAAATCTCCGGGAAATAAAAGCTGCTATTGATGAGAGGTTTGCATGAGAGGTTTAATTAAGGACTAATTAAAAAGATAGGTGCGATGTTGTCGAATCGTAAGCCCTTTACGCGATCAAAAGCGATTAGTGTAAATTTAATTGGAAAAGTTCAAGAAAAATTTGATGAAAGAAAATTGCCCCAAATTCGGGAAGTGCTTAAAGTGTTTTTCTATTATGTGAAGTTTTCGCACATTAATGTCGATGGCGGTGCGTCGAAAACCTCTGATCTTGTAATTCCAATATGGAATGAAAAATGTAGAATCCCTGTGATACATAGTGTCCATGTTTTTAAAAATGTTTACATTTTTATGAGGAGTGGAGGCGCGTATCAAAAAATGCTAGCCGTCGATCGCTGGTTCAAGAGAATTTGGAGACTGATTTTACGGCAAAAGTCGACGTGTTATTCGACATTGCTTTATGCAATACTCTAGATATCATGGACAATGAAGAGGATAAAGCATTTTTAATTCTTCAGCAAAAACCTGAATGAGAATGCATAATATCCACAGTGAAGGATACTATCCTTGCAGCAGAGGTGAGGAGAGCAGACAAGAAGAAAGCTCGCGCCCAGGAGAGAGTTTCTCGACAGGAAAAATTCACGCTCGCTTATAGTCCCGCCAAACGGAAGAAAATAAGTTTTTTCATTTCATATGAAATCACTGAAGGTTTGATACATCAATAAGACTTTGTTTACCCTCCTTTTCATTGGTGTATTTGACGCGGCATCAATTAGAAAGTTTTATTCAATCGGTTCAATCTGGCTTCGCCAACTTACAGCTGATGTTGATTACCTGGCCTCACCCACGGGGCTAAATGACACATTAGCCTCATTTACTCAAATCTGCCCCAGTAGCCGAGTGGTCAAGGGCATTGCCCACGGTTTTAAAGAGTGGGGTTCAAATCCCAAAGTAATTCATATTTTTTCGAGAAACTAATATTACATTTTTGATTATAGCAAGTAACTGTAGGGGGGGGGGGGGGGGGTTCAGTACCACAAAGTGTAAGTGAGTAAGCCATATTGAACCTCTCGAATTAAACTTTCTAATTGATGTCACGTTAAATGCACTAATGAAAAGGAGGGTAAACATAGACACTATGTATCACAGGGATTCTACATTTTTCATTCCATATTGGAATTACATCGAGTTCGACACGCCATCGACATTAATGTGCGAAAACTTCACATAATAGAAAAACACTTTAAGCACTTCCCGAATTTGGGGCAATTTTCTTTCATCAAATTTTTCTTGAACTTTTCCAATTAAATTTACACTAATCGCTTTTGATCGCGTAAAGGGCTTACGATTCGACAACATCGCACCTATCTTTTTAATTAGTCCTTAATTAAACCTCTCATGCAAACCTCTCATCAATAGCAGCTTTTATTTCCCGGAGATTTTCAGGGCTGTTCTGTAGTTACGGCAAATTTTCCCCACTTACACTCCTAACCGTACAAACTATATATGTATTTGTCACTCTTTTCATCACTTCCTTGTATGGCTCATATTTCCTCATCTATATTGAAAAAGTATAATGCATTTTCATTATGGATAGAAAATGTGGATGCTTTTCCACCGGATATCCCCCTCCCACCCCACCGTTCGTTCCTCTACGCCGGTGTAAAGCGGCGATGCGCAACCCTGCCGCGCGCGCACGCTCAGCGGCGGGCCGGCCGCGGCGCGCCCCGCCAGCCCATAGCCTCACGTCGTCATTGGGCCGTTTGTGACCTTACGCTTCAAGATACGGCAAAACGGACGAAATTTCTGTCCTAAAAGGGCCGTAACTTGCCATTTTCCTTCAGAATTGATGTGTCGCTTGCCAAAATTTTTGAATTTTGGGTTTAGGCCCTTTAGGCCCTTTGAGGCACGGGTTAAAATTTTTTTAAATTTTTTTCCTTTTAGGGGGTTCATTTAGAGACTACATAGAAACTTTTTAGGGGTTGACCAACTTGATTTTCGCAAAACTCAAAAATAAGATACACCCTAGGGGGGGGGGGGGGGGGGCAAAGTCCCCGATTTTCACCCATTTTTGCAGGTGTTTTAATGTCGAACATCGGCTGTTACGAGGTACTAGATCTAGATATTGAAGCGCGGTTTTCGGTAATTTGTTCAGCTATTCCTGTAGTATTTTTCCACATCTTTCATAAAGCCCCAAATGGTTTTTCGGGGGGCGGGGAGGGAGGGCTTTATTCATACTACCATGACCGTTAGCGCATCTTACTGACTTTACTTTGTTCTCTTCTCTTCTCTCCACGCCGCGGTCATGATGGTATTTTCTGTTGAGGATTTTTCTTCTTCTTTACATTTTACCAATTTTAATGTCCTCCCTCCCTTTTCCCCTTTTTCCCCCTCCCCCGCAATCCAAACACTTCCTCTCGAGTGCTTCATCCTGTAAGGCAGATATGACAGGGTCATATGTGGGGGATTATTTCTCTTTCTTCACGATTGATAAACTTTGACCCTACTTACTTCTCCCTTACAGGGGTAAGGGCCCCCCTTACCCCTGTATTATCCCCCCCCACTTGCCCGCTCCACTTTACTTGAAGTAGTTTGCTCCCTCCGCAGCAGAAATGACGATGTTTCTGGCAAATAATTGTTTACTTATGTTTAGGTACTGAAATACTGAATACATGGGAGCCACCCTCCTACTCTTCTCGTTCTTTTCCCCTCTTATTCGTCCCTCTTTTGCCTCGTTCTCTTTACTTTTCACTTTTCTTCTACTTTTTAATCTTTTTTTGTGGGAGTAATATAGTTATGCGAAGAGAAAGCGGAAGAGAATGTACCTAGGAAAGAATAAATTAGACATAGAAGTGGAAAGGGAAACAAGAAAAATATGAATAAGAAAAAATTCCTCACAGGAAACATCGTCATTTCTGCTGCGGAGGGAGCAAACTACTTCAAGTAAAGTGGAGCGGGCAGGTGGGGGGGGGGATAATACAGGGGTAAGGGAGGCCCTTACCCCTGTAAGGGAGAAGTAAGTAGGGTCAAAGTTTATCAATCGTGAAGAAAGAAAAATAATCCCCCACATATGACCCTGTCATATCTGCCATACAGGATGAAGCACTTGAGAGGAAGTGTTTGGATTGCGGGGGAGGGGGAAAAAGGGGAAAAGGGAGGGAGGACATTAAAATTGGTAAAATGTAAAGAAGAAGAAAAATCCTCAACAGAAAATACCATCATGACCGCGGCGTGGAGAGAAGAGAACAAAGTAAAGTCAGTAAGATGCGCTAACGGTCATGGTAGTATGAATAAAGCCCTCCCTCCCCGCCCCCCGAAAAACCATTTGGGGCTTTATGAAAGATGTGGAAAAATACTACAGGAATAGCTGAACAAATTACCGAAAACCGCGCTTTAATATCTAGATCTAGTACCTCGTAACAGCCGATGTTCGACATTAAAACACCTGCAAAAATGGGTGAAAATCGGGGACTTTGCCCCCCCCCCCCATAACTCGAAAATGGTGCGTATACTCAATCTGAAATTTTAGTATGTGTAAAGAGTCACCCTAAGGATGAAAAAAAACCTCACTTCGACCCCAATTTCGAAGGCCCAAAAATGGGCCGTTTTTGGCCCTTTTTGTGCATGGCTCTTTCGTTTTTTTTTAACTTTTCCCGAAAGGGGACTTGCCAACGTAATGTTGAACTGATTTTGGCCTTACTGAGATAATGTGTAGTCCAGTCAATTTAGCTCTAAATAAGGGTCATCTGGGAAAATCTATATATAGAAGGTTTTTTTGCGGAAACATGTTGCATTAGGCTACCAGAGCAACATTTCAAAAGTTTACCAAAATCGGCCGTCCGCTAAGGCCGCCATCTTGAAAAAGAGGGGGGCGGGGGGCCAAAATACGCCGCCGGCGACCGGTTTTTAGCTTATATCTTGAAAAATATCGATCCTACGGAAACATGTCATCGAACCTTTTAAAAAGATCATAAAATTTCCTGTTAGAAACACTATACATTTATCAAGTTGCAACTTCTGGTTCGTGAGATATGGCGGTAGTTTCCTGCGGCTAGGAAAGTCAAATCATGCGAGAAATCACGTTTTTTCAACAAAATCTGTAATTATCTTAAAAACGGCGAGTCTGAGGCCAAAAAGTGTGCTCACCGGAATGAAAGAAATGCCTATCAATTCACTAGGGGTTCCGCCCCCGGAGCGCTATGCGGTCCGAACCAACGGCGGCTACTACGCGGTGAGGCTCGGCTTGGCCGCGCCATGAATTGTTGCGGTCCAAGATGTAGCGGCTTCACTTTTTTGGTAGATTTACCGCGAGGGTAAGTCATATTATCCATTTAAATATGTGCTAATTTCCTTTCATCATGAACCCCCCCCCCCCTCCCCCTTTAGGTCATGCATGTTGTATAGTTAATAAATGTCAACGGTCGCGCTTGAAGATAATGTTATTATTTTATGCTTTCTTATTCAAATTAAATTTGTCAAACAACAAATATTCTTTTTTCAAAGTAACTAAAAGGAAATGAACCAATACAAAATATAGAAATAGGAATAAGACAAGCATTTCTTCGTTTATTACCTTAAGCGGTGGAATCGTTTATCAATACCTATATGTTGAAAAGCATGATGGTCTTGAAGGTTCAATTGTTTTTGGTGGATACGAACAAAAAGCGTTGAAAGGTGACGACGTTATAGCTTTAAGAAATGTCCTGCCTTAATTTTTTTTGAGAACACTCCTCTATCCGTGGCCCAGGACTTGCTTCTATCTATAATGAAAAGAATGAGGCGCGTTTGATTTGCTTGCTATCGAAACACTTTACTACAGGGAGTCAAGTTAAAGTATCTCAAGCAGAGGACGATGCGGATACTCTCATCGTAAATGAAGCTATCAGTGTGCCGAGAGGAACGAAGAAACAAGTTGTTATCGTTGGTAGAGTACCTATATTGAGAGAGTATGGCCACTGGGCCCCATGGAGAGACTTTTAGGACCCAAAAATGGCGGTGCTTTGTTTTGGTTTTTGTGGATAGGAGGGGGGTCATTGCCAACTTTTGACGGTTTTCACCAACCGCACTTGCTGCCAACCTTACTACATCTAAGATAATTTTTCTCAAAAATTGCACACGATTAGCCTTAAAAATATGTAAAGAATCGCAATAGTGCATTTGGGTTAATTTCTCGTTACAATAAGCAAAGAAAACTACAATTTGAGTCATTTTGCATCACATTAATTTATGGCGTCCGCCATTTTTGGGTCCTAAGGGCTCCATTCAGCCTAAGATGGCTGAGCCAATCAGAGGTGGTAACACCGGTGGCCATACTCTCTCAATATAGGTACTCTAATCGTTGGTGAAGACATTGACCTCCTTGGTTCTAATGATAGCTTTGACGCCTGCATCAAGCGACGTCCTATTACTCAAACCAGGTAAGGGCAAATATGCAGCCCAAATTTTTAGCTCAAATCAATTGCGAACATCGAATGTAAATTTGAAGAAGAGCATTCTGTTTATCCATGTCGTCAGTGGATGTGATACTACTTCAGCATTTCGTGGCTAGGGCAAAGGCAAATTTATTAAACTGTTGGAAAAATGTCGCGAAGTCACTTGTATTGCTGAGAAATTTGATGAAACCGACTGCACTCAAGATGAGCTTTGTCAAGCGGGTGAGCAACTCGTTCTTTTGCTGTATGATGCTGAAAAATCAGTTACTGCTTTGAACAAATGCAGATTTCAATGTTTTAATCGTGCTTTGGCAAGGCAAAAACTGAGGTGAAACTGCAAACGTTGCCTTCAACTTCAGATGCGTGCAAACAACACTTCCTACGTGTATATTATCAAGTTCAACTCTGGAGAGGAAGAAAACGGAATCCCAAGGAATGGGGGTGGAAATCTTCGGAACTCAGGCTTCTTCTTGTGCCTATGCTCAACCCGCCTGCCCCCCCCCCCCCCAAGAACTTTTACAAATCATCTCATGTACATGTTCGAAAGGCTGTAGTAACCGTTGCTCTTGTAAGAGAGCTGGTCTACCATGCAGTGACATTTGCCTACATCGTTCCGGCTAAGAATGCAGCAATCAAGCAGAAACACTGATCGAAGAGGAAGCAGAGGATGAATTTAAACTCCCTCTTTCTATATTTTGTATTAATTCATTTCCTATTAGTTACTTTGAAAAAAGAATATTTGTTGTTTGACAAATTTAATTTGAATAAGAAAGCATAAAATAATAACACTATCTTCAAGCACGACCGTTGACATTTATTAACTATACAACATGCATGACCTGAAGGGGGAGGGGGGGGGGGGGTTCATGATGAAAGGAAATTAGCACATATTTAAATGGATAATATGACTTACTCTCGCGGTAAATTTACCAAAAAAGTGAAGCCGTTTCATCTTGGACCGCAACAATTCATGGCGCGGCCAAGCCGAGCCTCACCGCGTAGTAGCCGCCGTTGGTTCTGACCGCATAGCGCTCCGGGGGCGGCCCCCTAGTGAATTCATAAGCATTTTTAGCATGGAAATTTCATGCTCTTTCATTCCGGTGAGAACACTTTTTTGCCTCAGACTCGCCGTTTTTAAGATAATTACAGATTTTGTTGAAAAAACGCGATTTCTCGCATGATTTGACTTTCCTAGCCGCAGGAAACTACCGCCATATCTCACGAACCAGAAGTTGCAACTTGATAAATGTATAGTGTTTCTAACAGGAAATTTTATGATCTTTTTAAAAGGTTCGATGACATGTTTCCGTAGGATCGATATTCTTCAAGAAATAAGCTAAAAACCGGTCGCCGGCGGCGTATTTTGGCCCCCCGCCCCCCCTTTTTTCAAGATGGCGGCCTTAGCGGACGGCCGATTTTGGTAAACTTTTGATGTGTTGCTGTGGTAGCTTAATGCAACATGTTTCCGCAAAAAAACCTTCTATATATAGATTTTCCCAGAAAAATGCTAGATTGACTGGACTAGTGGAGGCAAATCTAGGGTAAATTGGCTTATTTCGCGGGAAAATTGAATGACCTTTGAATTGACGTATTTGGGGGTCCGAG
Source organism: Bemisia tabaci (assembly GCF_918797505.1). Lineage (NCBI taxonomy): Eukaryota > Metazoa > Arthropoda > Insecta > Hemiptera > Aleyrodidae > Bemisia > Bemisia tabaci. Next base: position 37,754,218 of record NC_092793.1, read on the forward strand.
CCCTCCCTTAAAATTAAATTGAAGTGATTTCTGCAATTTTTACTTAAAAGCGGACATAATTTGGTAAATTTTCCCGTTTTATTTTTTTTTTTTTACGATAATTTGAACCGGAGTTATGATTTTTTTAAAATAGGTCAAATTTGACCTTTGACCTATCATAACTCGGTCAAAAATAAAGATATTGATCTGCGGTTTGCGCCAAAATTCTTAGTTTTTAATGCTCTTTCAAATGAGGTATCACAAGATAGGGGTTGCCATTTGAAAAAAAAAAAGTTGGGGGCCCCTCTCGCCCCCCCCCCTGAGGGGGGACCAAAATTTTGACCCCCCCCCCCCCAAAAGATGGTCCCCTTTGAGATAGGAACATTCCCAAAGTTTCATTACCCTAGCTCAATTCGTTCAAAAGTTAGCAGAGGTGGGACGGACTTTTGGTACACTCTGTATGTAGCCCAGATTCTTCAGAGCTGAATCACCATTAAACCAAGCTCAACATTGTGCGCTTTAATAAGCTGGTCTCCTAGCAAGAGACATGTGTTGAGAGCACAACCTTTCCCCCTTAAACCCCTCTTACAATTTTGTATATTCAGGAGTGGCAGTGTTGTACAAGGTACCTTTTTGAAGGGTTGTACGGAACAGTAACATCTAGTGCAAGAAATCCCTCCAAAAAGTGAGTTAGTTGTATCAATTCTTTTAAATCAAATTTCAAACTAATTGTATATCCTGAGCTTATCTTTAATTTTCTTTAATGTGTTTGATTTACAGATGAGCACCATGAAGGTTATGAGGAAGATCATCATAGTTCTTACCCCTTAATTGAAAAAGTTGACCTACCTTCTGCTAGGCTTCTCAGCTCTCCACCTTTAGTTAAATCAACCCAGAATTTAAGAAGCCCTATGAATAGCAATTTTTATGCAGCCTCCAGTCCCAATGATTTCTATCACTCTTCATGGCACAGTCCAACTCCAAAGGTAATGTATTGTAATATCTCGGGGTCTGTACAACACTATCAAAAGGAACATAAGTACTAATCACCAAGTCGCAATCCGAGTGAGCCTTGGAGGGCCATCAGGATCGAGCCTCCGAGGTTCGACCAGAGAGGATTTGACAGGGAAAAAACAGAACACCACTGTTTTGAATTGGATTCGAGTGGCCTGCCGGCCCCCTTAGCACACTCTGTCACCATCGTAAATAAAACTTCACTTCCCGAAAGGGTGAAAACTTCAAAATACTCACATTTTACTGGTTTAAGAACCGCAACGCCCTCTGGTCTAGGGAAGAAGCTAAGACTGAAAACTCCTACCAATCAGGTGCCGCCCACCCTTCTCCACCTGGAGCGTTGCTCTGGTGAGAGACGAGTGGCCGAAGTCTAACCGGCGGGAAGTTTGAATTTTAAATTGTCTGATCTGTTACAGTATCAAACCAAACCGTACAAGTGGCATCTACTAGCCGAGTGGAATCTCAATATTATAAAGAATATACCACACTTTTTATCTAATCCAAAGACTATGCTAAAAATTACCGATTTTGAACCAAATTGGAGGGGTTTTGGCCTATGAACCTAGTCGTGTTGGTGCACAATGACCCATTGTAATTCTAGGCGTGCATGCACCATACCAAATCATGATGGAATGGGTTAAGCAAACCAGTCATATCGGTGTTGAATGTGAAAAAATAAGAGTGTGAAAATTAAGTGCAAGAGCTCAGGTTCCTAACATATGCCACTCAGGACAATTTGAAGGATGAAAAGAACGAAGAGAGGGAGAGGCAACAGAAGGAGATTAAAATAAAGGGGGAGGGAAAGAGTAGAGAAGGAAAGAGGGTTGATGAGAAGAATTTGAAAAAGAGGAAAAGTAGGGGTGTTGAAACGAATTCTTGCCGGAACGCTATTTGGTAGTTGATTATTGGTATTGGCTATTTGGTAATCGATTCCATCGCTATTGAACGGTATCGTCTCTTACCAAAACTGGTGGCAGTACCGACACTTGCAATGACATCATTAACAGCTCGCCTAATCGGAGTTTTGAGAACTTGCACTAAATGCATTGTTGCCCTGTAGGTCGGTTTGTCAGATTGCCTGACGCAGCAGTGCGTAAAATAGATGTACAAATGGCAACAGCTTACTTTTGTCAGCTCTGAAAACTCAGCTCGCTATCGGTAAGAGCGCTCTTTTTCGTGACTTTTTCTTGACGGAACTATTTCAGTAGCTTACTGACAACCGATAGAACAGCCCCAAGGGAAAGTAGAATCTACAAAGCATTGAAAGGAAATCTTTCTTCTTTTCCTTTCTCCTCTTCTCTGTCTTCTTGTTTGTATCGTTCCTCTTCTCATTTTCCTTTTTAGTCGTGCGGCGAAGCCGTATAGACTCTAGGTTTCGCCGGAGGCTAAAAAGTGTCCACACTTTTAGGCTAAGTCCAAGAGGAGAATTTTCGAGGAACCAAGTAACATATGAAGTATTGATATCGGTGCATTTTGGCCCAATGGAGATGTTACATGTGCGAGGAATTTCCAATTTGACTGTTGATTCTTGTATTAAAGTTCGCGAGGAACACGATGGTGCCACTGGTTTTCTCTGAAATCATCTCCCATGCTCAAAAAAAGCTCTCAAGTTGAGGCCAAAATGGAGGGGATATCCCACCCTACCCTGAGAGTCCACGTCTACATGAAGACAAACTCTCCATGCAAAGATAGGGAGCAAATACATTAGCAGGGTTGCCGTGTTTTCAGTTTTGGAGTCCCCAGATAAATTGGTAGCCCTGTCAATGTATTAGCTCCCTATCTTTGCATGGAGAGTTGGTCTTGATCTAGACTTGGACTCTCAGGGTAGGGTGGGATATTCCCTCCATTTTGGCCTCAACTTGAGTGCTTTTTTTTGAGCTTGGGAGATGATTTCAGAGAAAACCAGTGGCACCATCGTGTTTCTCGTGACCTTTTACAGAAGATTCAACAGTCAAATCGCAAATTCCTCACACATGCAACATCTTTATTATGCCAAATGGAATTTCTGATCATTTAGCCATGGTTTGGTAGCGTTTAGCAATCAACTGTGACCATAATGTAAAGAACCCACACAGGTGCCTTTCGGCGGAATGTCGCCCTATGGCATTCTTTATCATCAAGTCACTGTTGAACATTTACTGTTAAGTAGCGTTTAGCAACCAAGTATAGCCAAACTTTCCAGAACTCATACCTCAGATGTTCAAAGAGTGTTAACATGTGTCGCCAAATGGAATTTCTGATCATTTAGCCATGGTTTGGTAGCGTTTAGCAATCAACTGTGACCATAATGTAAAGAACCCGCACAGGTGCCTTTCGGCGGAATGTCGCCCTATGGCATTCTTCATCATCAAGTCACTGTTGAACATTTACTGTTAAGTAGCGTTTAGCAACCAAGTATAGCCAAACTTTCCAGAACTCATACCTCAGATGTTCAAAGAGTGTTAACATGTGTCGCCAAATGGAATTTCTGATCATTTAGCCATGGTTTGGTAGCGTTTAGCAATCAACTGTGACCATAATGTAAAAAACCCACACAGATGCCTTTCGGCTCAATGTCGCCATATGGCATTCTTTATCATCGAGTCACGGTTTTATAGCGTAAATAAGCAACCAATAGTGGCCAAAATGTCAAGACTCCAAACTAGTGCTTTTTGGCTGAATTTCGCCCAATAGGATCTTTGATGATTTATCAGTAATGGTTGATGTTTATGTTGATTAATTATTACTGTCTGAAAGTGAATCCTATGGGAGAATATTATAGGGTTGGTTCAAACAAGTTTTAGAATTTTTTTCCTTAGCGCTAATGGACCCTAAGCGACAACTTCAATTCATCGAACTAAAAGTTTTCAATGTTCATAACCATTTTTTAACTGTCAGAACTCACTATACCACATTATATTCATGATGAATTTAAAGAATATCGCTGTCAAAAGTTGAGTTCTCCTTCGATTTAGCACTTTTTGTCGTTACCTTAAAGACCATACGGAAAGTGCTAAATCTACGGAAAACTCAACTTTTCACAGCGTTATTCTTCAAATTTATCATGAATATAATGTGGTCTAGTGAGTTCTGACATTTAAAAATGGGTATGAACATTTAAGGCTTTATTTTCCTTGAATTTAAGTGGTTTTTCAGGGTCTACGGTAAGAAAAAAAGTCTAAAACATGTTAAAAGTTACTTGAACCTACCCTATAATGTTGAGCTATGACTTCAACTTTCATGAACCCTTACTTGTGCCTTTCAGCTTGATTTCGCTGAATGGAATTATTTATGATTGAAGTCGTGGTTGAGTTTACTATGCTGATAAAATATCATTGGAAAATTTAGGTTTCACCATCATAGTCTTCTAAAAATAACCATCAGCATTACTGCACCAACCAAAATCTAGCCCAAAAAAAAAAAATAATTCGGCTGAAAAAGTGGGAGAAGTTGGGATGTGCAGTCTCAAAATAAAAATACCTAGCTGTGATTGGACATAGCTTTGCTTTCATTGAGACTTTCAAATTTTATGAATAAAAAACAGTAAGCGTTTAGCAAAAACAGTTAGTTTTGTCCTTACCCGTAGACCATACAAAAAGAGCTAAATGGAAGGAGAACTTAGCTTTTGACAGTGATGCTCTTCAAATTTTTCATATACCTATACAAAGTGTTCTAGTGAGTATGGATGGTAAAAAATTGTCAGGAACATTTAAAGCTTTATTTTCCATGAATGTAAGTTGTCGTTCAGGATAGATTCTGACGACTAGATCCTTACTAGAGTAAGGAAAGAAAGTCTAAAATTGTTAAAAGTCACAGAAAAACGCGAAAAAAGAAAAAAGTCGGAAAAGGAAGTCAAATTTACGTAACAATTAAATTAACATAAAAACTTCGTAAAAAGTATTGGAAATTACGAACAAATGTATTTACGTAAAAACTGTATTAAAAAGAAAGTTAATTTTAATTAAGAAAAATAATCTTGGTAAATCAATTTCTCACGTAAATTTGACTCAAAATTCATTTAAAAAACAGGGCCGGATTTACCTACTTGCTGCCTATGGGCCACCTGTATTTTGCCGCCCCCTTCTCATTCGTTTCAAAACATCAATAAAAAACAACTTAATCGGCCCGAAACAGTAACAGAGAAACAACTTAAAACAGGACTAAGGCCGCAAATAATAGAAAGAAACACATAAAATAAAATAAGAAACCCGGGACGTTTCGCCAGGGATCACACCCGCATTTTCAACCGGCAAAACAAGAAACATTTAAAGAAAGGACACTATGCCCCTCACTACTAGCAAAAGTTCGCACGGAACTTTGCGTGAAAGTTAAGTTCCGTGAACCTATCTACATACCGGGTGTCCATGAAGTAACTGAAAAGTGGGTATAACTTTTGAACAAAAAAAGATAGAAGGTCGCGGTTTGTGGCATTCTTCATCATCAAAAAGGGGAAATTTTTCGATGGGGGGCTTTTCCTGGTGGACCCCCCTGGGGGGCCCCAGGGGGGGCAACTTCAAAAATTCAAATGGCAACCCCCATTTTTTTAGACATGATTACAAAGAACTTAAAAAGACAAGAAAAATGGCGCAAATAAAATTAAAATCGGTTATTTCGTTCAAAAGTTACAGCCGGTCAAAGTTTTAAATTGACCACTTTTCAAAAAATCGCCGATGAGCTCCAAATAATCGGAAAAACAGAAACAAACCGGGAATGAAAAGTTTGAAAAGTGCTTTTTAGGAAGAGGAAAAACAACTGACGTTGTCACAAGTCTGGATGGCATTGTTTCAAAATAAAATTTCGGAAAATTCAACATGGCGGCAAATTTGAGGAAACGCAAAAAATGAAAATTCCAGAAACTGTTATCTTTCAAATACCCTCTAGTTAAAGGAAATCAAAGGTATCAACTTTTATTCCTTTATTTGGCCAAGTAAGAGCAATAATTTGCTGACTTAAAAGTTGTCAAGCGGGGCGCCTTCAATCGTTGGAGTATGCGACATCACAGGATTAAGTGTGCTGTCGAAAAATGAAGCCGATGTGAAAAAGCGCTCCTCCTTTGGGATGCTTTAGAAATGTTTAAGGTCCTCCTCCTCAAATTTAACGAGAAAAAAGAAGAAAAGTAAAATTTAGCAATTTTTACCCACAAACTTGGCGAGCCAAAAAAACATGATTTATCCTGGTGCGGTAGGGGCGGTGGACATTTTTGTTTGACATTTCTCTCTCTGAAAATTAAAAATCCAAGAATAATTTTAATTCTCTAACTCCTGGGTCCTGGCACTCCAGTTCGGCAAGGAGGATATCTGCTACGCTTCCAATTCCGAAGACGCCGTTCTACTCTTGATTATTATCTGAATTGAGATTATCTTATTGACAGTCTCAACCTTACGATTTGAGACACCATGCAATCTTTTCAGTAACATCTGATGCACTATCTGATCGGTGACACGGTGAAGCGTAGCAGATATCCTCCTTGCCGAACTGGAGTGCCAGGACCCAGGAGTTAGAGAATTAAAATTATTCTTGGATTTTTAATTTTCAGAGAGAGAAATGTCAAACAAAAATGTCCACCGCCCCTACCGCACCAGGATAAATCATGTTTTTTTGGCTCGCCAAGTTTGTGGGTAAAAATTGCTAAATTTTACTTTTCTTCTTTTTTCTCGTTAAATTTGAGGAGGAGGACCTTAAACATTTCTAAAGCATCCCAAAGGAGGAGCGCTTTTTCACATCGGCTTCATTTTTCGACAGCACACTTAATCCTGTGATGTCGCATACTCCAACGATTGAAGGCGCCCCGCTTGACAACTTTTAAGTCAGCAAATTATTGCTCTTACTTGGCCAAATAAAGGAATAAAAGTTGATACCTTTGATTTCCTTTAACTAGAGGGTATTTGAAAGATAACAGTTTCTGGAATTTTCATTTTTTGCGTTTCCTCAAATTTGCCGCCATGTTGAATTTTCCGAAATTTTATTTTGAAACAATGCCATCCAGACTTGTGACAACGTCAGTTGTTTTTCCTCTTCCTAAAAAGCACTTTTCAAACTTTTCATTCCCGGTTTGTTTCTGTTTTTCCGATTATTTGGAGCTCATCGGCGATTTTTTGAAAAGTGGTCAATTTAAAACTTTGACCGGCTGTAACTTTTGAACGAAATAACCGATTTTAATTTTATTTGCGCCATTTTTCTTGTCTTTTTAAGTTCTTTGTAATCATGTCTAAAAAAATGGGGGTTGCCATTTGAATTTTTGAAGTTGCCCCCCCTGGGGCCCCCCAGGGGGGTCCACCAGGAAAAGCCCCCCATCGAAAAATTTCCCCTTTTTGATGATGAAGAATGCCACAAACCGCGACCTTCTATCTTTTTTTGTTCAAAAGTTATACCCACTTTTCAGTTACTTTATGGACACCCGGTATGTGTGAACAAGGCCTTCCATTTGTAAGAAATGAAGGTAAAAATTATGCAAGAACAAACATAAATGTGGTTAAATAATTTTAACTTCCGCCGGCGCGCCGCGCTGACCGCACTGTGTTTGGCGCAATGCGTGAAGTATTCCTACAGTCTTGTAGGCGCTATGCGTTTCACGCCGACCGCCGCACAGTGGATTGAGTCAATTAGAGGGGTCGGACATGAAATTTTTGACAAAAACTGCAAATGTTGATGTTTATTTCGTCACATTTTAAAGTTCAAGGGGTGATACTGGAAGAAAATATCACAAGAAAACCAGTGAAACAGCTTGCAGAACATTAGATTCTTGTATAAACGGAGTTATGAGCGTTTTAAGTTCCCAAATTTTTTCCGACCTCTCTCATTGACTCGATTCACCGTGCGCCGCGCTGAGGGCTTCTCCTTTTTATCTCAAGTCCTCATCATCACTGCTGCACCGCTCCATGCCAAATTGCATGTTTAGTTTCTCTCTGAACTCGACTAATTAAAGGTGCTGTCTCTTGTGTCACCGAAAGACGCTTTCTCGTTTGTAATTTTTTTTTTCTGAATCCGATTTTTTTTAAACCTACATTTTAAAAAAATGCAAAATTTGCCGCCCCCTGCGTTAAGAAATGAGAGATGCTATACTCCATTACCCAATGCATCTGACGAGTTTTTCAATTCAAAAAGGAACGTATGACACTCCATAAATAAATCACGTTTGAAGCGCAAACTGGAAAAAACACGATTTGTCAAAAGTATTCATTAAGTATTGCACTTTCCACAGAAGCATATTGCACAAAAATGTCACTGTAACGACTTCCGGATATGGTTGCGACCAACTTAAGGCTAAAAATTTTGATTTGTTTGCTCCCTAAAAAAAATGGTCCATCTCTGTAACTGTGCTCACCAAAACTGACAAAGATCCCAGGGTCACAGGCTGGCAGTGGTCCCGAGAGGACATTTTTCAGGGTTGAAATCCTTCCTCTTATTTAATTGTTTTTTAAATAAACTTATGCTAGGACACTATCCCTGAATAACAAACAGACCAATTTGGCTACAATGCTCCGAGCCCTGCACGTGTGAACTTGAGTCATTCGTTTTTACGACTTTTCCGAGGGTCGGTGGCCGCTAGCCTAGCGGGGCCGCTGTGAGGCCCGCTCGGCCGCGATTGCAGCCTTGGGCCCCGCTTTGAGACCCGCTCGAATGAGGCTCAATTTGGGTTCGGGCTTCGGGTGCGATTATTGTATCGTTTGACGACTGGCCGCTACGCGGCATAACCCCTCGAAGACGCTCCGCGCCACCAGAATATCGATTTTTTAGACCAAAAACTCGTATCGATATTTCAACGTTAATATATCGTCCGTACCGATACATTTATCTCTAGAAATATCAAATCGATTTTTCTTTCTTTCTTTCTTCTGCTGAGTTGTGTATTTTACACCTTGGAAAATCGGAAATTATGGTCAATTTTTCATACTTCGAATTTCGGATTTCGCTGGCCAGGTTGTACAGACCTACGTCACAGGGTAAACAAACCTCAAGATGCAAATACCTCCTTTTTTTTCTCTATGTAGGTATAGGACTTTTCGCGTGGCTGCTCGACGGTTTGTTAATCTGTGGAGGTTAAGCTACATTCACGCGTCGCAAGCAACCTGGCGCGTCTGCTTCTTGCTACTGCGAGCGCGCCTTCATTTCCTCCCGCACGCAGCAAGGACAACCGCGATGATAAAGAATTCCATTCGGCGAAATCGAGCCGAGAGCAGGCACCACGAGTATATACATTATGGGTTATTTTAGTGATGGGTGGGATTTTATTTAAAATTCCTAGGAATCCTAGGTATAGTATTTACTGTAGTAAACAATTATCATTTATTCCATCACTTCTTTGGATTATTTATTTTTAATCAATCTATATTCATGTGAAGTGTAGCTCATCTGCATTTTTCTTTCCCTGGAACCTAAATGTATATTATGAGTTTGAATCCATCAGAAACTAAGTCAGTCAAAATCAAAGAGCTTGATGCAAAAACGGCTTTTTTCGCCCCCCTCTGGAATTTCTTCAGACTTTGTCTATTGATTACTCATACTTGAGCGCTTCTTTTCCCAAATTTTCAGACCCCCAAAAAATTTTGGGGGGGAGCTAGGGGGGTTGGAAGTCAAAACCTGTGAACCTCGATTTCTCTCGAACGAAGAAAGATATCGAGGTCCGGTTTGGACGAAAAATCGTCTAAAATTGCATACTTTAAGATTCTAAAGGTCGAAATCCCGATATCGCATTTTTAAGTCAACATATGTGCTTTTTTTCCAGTTTTTAGGTCTAGATAATTTCTTTTAAACGAAAAATTTACAAAGATCTCAATTTTGTATTTGAACCAAAACCAGTTTTTTAAATTGTTCGTCTTTTTCCGCGTCCAACGAGTGGTCCATTATGCTGGGGAACCAAACGGTTCCGGAGTTATGATCGATTGAAGTTTCCGCTCAACGCGCGCCGACCGATTTTCGCGCGCAAAAAAGTCGGATTTGACTGTTATTAAATCAGATTGACTGTTCAAACTGAGCGAAATGCATTATTTGGGACTCTTGAGGGTCGCTGAGTTCAGAAATTACAGATATTTCCAAAAAATTCACGTTTTTAAAATTACAGCTCCGTACAGGACCACTGAGCGGCCGGTCGGCGCTTAGTAGGCCTCTAAAATAGCGCTACAGAGCTGTAATTTTAAAAACGTGAATTTTTTGGAAATATCTGTAATTTCTGAACTCAGCGACCCTCAAGAGTCCCTAATAATGCATTTCGCTCAGTTTGAACAGTCAATCTGATTTAATAACAGTCAAATCCGACTTTTTTGCGCGCGAAAATCGGTCGGCGCGCGTTGAGCGGAAACTTCAATCGATCATAACTCCGGAACCGTTTGGTTCTCCAGCTTAATGGACCACTCGTTGGACGCGGAAAAAGACGAACAATTTAAAAAACTGGTTTTGGTTCAAATACAAAATTGAGATCTTTGTAAATTTTTCGTTTAAAAGAAATTATCTAGACCTAAAAACTGGAAAAAAGCACATATGTTGACTTAAAAATGCGATATCGGGATTTCGACCTTTAGAATCTTAAAGTATGCAATTTTAGACGATTTTTCGTCCAAACCGGACCTCGATATCTTTCTTCGTTCGAGAGAAATCGAGGTTCACAGGTTTTGACTTCCAACCCCCCTAGCTCCCCCCCAAAATTTTTTGGGAGTCTGAAAATTTGGGAAAAGAAGCGCTCAAGTATGAGTAATCAATAGACAAAGTCTGAAGAAATTCCAGAGGGGGGGCGAAAAAAGCCGTTGTTGCATCAAGCTCTTTAACTACATACGAAGTGAAAACAATTTGTATTTCGCAAATCAAAGTGATAGTTAAAGCAACCAAACTGTGTCAGAAATGTTCCCAAATTACTAGGTAAGGCTTTTATCAGCTCATCATCTGATCCAATAATTTTAATTGTGGCATTTCATTCGGCATGTCGCCGTAGGACTTCTATGATACTCAAAGTCTCACATATATAATTTGAAAGGGGGGGTCTGGGGGGGCGGCGCCCCCTCAGCAGGTAGCTTTTGCTACTTGTTCTATTTCATCATCATACAGTCTTTTTCCTCTTCTTCCTCTTTTCATTTTTCTCTCTCCTCTTATTTTTCCTCATGAAGTCTTGAACTATTACACATGGTCATTTTTCAGCTCTGTAGATGTTAGGGCTCTGCGAATATTCGCAATTCCGACTATTCGCGCCGCGAATATTCGCTTCGTCTGCCTCGCGCACTATTCGCAAATTGCGAATATTCGCGCCGTCACGAGGAATGAATTTTTAAGTATTCGCGCCATCCTAAATAACGAATTTCCGAGTGGCAATCGTGAAACGTTGCGAGGACCTGCTTAAGGCTTCCGCTTCCACCCGAGACATCGCGAACGGTGGATCTCCTTTGATCTTTACTGACTTTGCTGAGTTTACGAACAGCGAGCGCGATTGCGATTGGGGGAATAAGCAAAGAGCCCAAATCAAGGATTGAAAGACACAGGAATTTCTGTAATTGAAAAAAAAAGGTCATAAACACATTTTTATTTACAGCGAGAAAAATAAAATACTAAAATGTGTCTTGTGAACCTTCAATACTAGCTTGACTGCCCGCGTAGTTACCTTCAAATCCTGAAAATGCATACGTAACTGCAGGGACAGTCAAGCCAGCATCCAGGGATCTTCGAACAAATTCTCAACAGCCTAGGCTACTATCATAGCATTTCATTGTTCTCTGTGCAGGTGTATGAGCAAATGGAAAATTCTTAACAATTAGTCACATTTTTTTTTTGTCGACTTCTGTAATATTCGCGAATTTTCACACTTAAAAAAGTCATTTCCAATTATTCGTTTTACTATTCGTAGCTGTGAATAATTGACTTAAATTATTCGTTATTCGCTTCGCTATTCGCGAATAGTTGCCGAAATTATTCGCTATTCGCTTCGTTCAGAAAATTCACTATTCGCACAGCCCTAGTAGATGTTGTTATGACTGGTTTACCCAGCGAGGAAAGAAAAAACTTTTGCGAATTGTATTTTAAGGGTCAAAACTAATTTTTTACCTAAACTTAGCAGCTGTGTTTTATTTGAGTTCCAAACTTCCGATTTGATGACCGACCGATTGCATCACTTGCGAGGTGGTTCGAAAAAGGTTGAATCCATCAAAAGTCCTTAGGTCAGATTGGTTAGATATGTTGGCAGCGATTCTCATAGTGTTGATGATTGATGAGACAGGTTTGAATAGAACTGCCCAAGGGCTTCAACAGGACAACTTCCAAGGTTTGAACATTAAAGTAAAATTCGGGAATACGCCCTCTGACCGCTACGCGGCCTAACCCTAGCAATGGCTCTGGATAATTTAGCACAAAAGGAGTCAAACCATTATAAATACAATTCATCACCGACCATATTATTGGTTGTGGGGTGAAGTGATTCATTCATTTTCGGTAATTCCTATTGAAAGAGAAAAAATATTTAAAAAGATATTGTAATATGAGCTCAGAATTATCAAGGAAGTCATTAAAAACCATACTTTACCATTTGAAAAAAAACTAAATTGTAAAGAGTACGTCACGAATCACTGAATAAGTAAACAAAAGTAGAAATTAAAGAAGAAATAAATTGAGAGCACAGGGAAAAATGAACTACAATGGTCGGAAAAGAAAGTAGCGTGAAGGTGGAATGGAAATCGCCAAAAAACCGGATGGGAAAGTTGGGGTGGAGCAAAAATAGGTTAGCAAATTGAGTGGGCCTTGATCGCGCAGGTAGAGATGATACAATAGAAGGGAAAAGGAAGGAAGGGGTAGTGGACACGCCCACCGTTAGGTTAGGATTTTTAGCGTAAAGGCCACCTGAGCTTATGTTTTTACCTAGAGTAGATACGCTTTTCTTTAGAACATTCCAACCCACTGTGCACTGCTCAACATTATTTACTTTTTTTTCTAATGCTAAACATTTTGTTTTTTATTTGCAGAGTTCACGTCAAAGCAATGTGTATTCTTCCTCTGTATCAAATTCAATTGGTAGTACAAAACATGTTTCTCAACCTCACTCCATGAATCATGTTTATGAAGTTGGTCTTCCTCCAGTAAAATGTAAGCTAATTGTTTCTTCAGACCTATTCCAAAGTTATTTTTCACAAAGCTTTTAATTCAGATGGATCTATAGTGGCAACAAGAATGATTTGACAGGTGACAAACCTACGGATAACTGATAGTGGAGTCGTTTAGGGTCAGGGTATTTCGTTTCAGGTTACCAGTATAAAACTTGGTGAAAATGGTTTTTAAGGGACCCAAAACGAGCCGCATCTCTCATGGTTCTCTGTATTTTGGCCGTCATTTTCCAAGATGGGCGCCCAAAGCTGGTTTTCACATTTTCTCATTATTCAGGGGTTGTAATTTATCTATCAACATGAAATTTAGTAGCAATATGCATGAATGTAAGTAGAACGAGGAAACACTGAGATTTAAGTCCAGTCGGCCATTTTTTCACAGCGATTGGTAGCCATTTTGGAAATTAGTGTCTCAGACCCGTTTTTCTTTGGTCTCTTTGATTTCCATAGATTTTTTGCAGCTAGACAATGGAAATTTGGCAGGATTATAAATACTAATGCTAAGAACAGAAAAATATCAAGACGCAAGTTCAATTGGCAATTTCATTCCAACCAAAAATAGCCGCCATTTTGGAAATTAACGACTCTCTCCCGTCTCTCCGTGGCTCCACAGACTTTAGCAGCTATTTTGTAGTTAGACGTTTAAAAAATGGCAGGAATATGCTTACTTATGATGGAAGTAGAAAAAGATCGAGGCACAAGTTCAATCTGTCATTTTATCTCAGATAATGACTGTAATCTTTTTACGCAGCGGTCTTCCCCCTGGATCTGCCCGAACATAGTTTCCCAGATTTTTGTGGATGATTGGCAGCCGGAATCAGTGGCGTAAATGTAAGGTTCACAATGCGACAAGGCCCACGGTTATAAAGGGCCTAGTCATGTGGTAGAATTTTCAATTTTTTTTAATTTGATACCTTAAGTAAGCTTTGGAGGGGGGGGGGATTAAGGGAGGCCTAGAAACTCAAAATGCGGCCAGGCTGGCGCTTGGGAAGTTCCATCAATCGCCAGAATCATGAAATTAAGCAAATATGTAGGTAGTTGGGCTGTGTGAATGTTCGGCGAATATTCGCTTCGTCTGACTGGCGCACTATTCGCAACTTGCGAGTATTCGCGCCGTCGCTATTAGTAAATTTATGAACTGATATCACTGTTCAACAAAAAAAGTGACAAAAATGTCGTCCGGACGAGTGTCACAGGTATTGAATTACCTGCAACTTGTTCTTTTCTTAAACTTATAAATTTCCCATGCATATTCAGTATACTCATTAGAGATGGCTGGATTTTGTCCACTTTTGTCTTTTTCACTTCTATCTCCCAACCATCACCTTCAATCACCCATAAATTTAATTACTGAACTTGCAACTGATAACTCCACTGATTATAGCCAGCCAATAGCGTGTAGACTTGTTGTCTCACCACCTGTGACGTCAGCAAGTCTATAAAAGCTTGTGCTGCCCGTTTCTCATGGTCCTTTTACCCTCTTGACCCCGACTAGTACGCTGTGCCACTCTCGCCCTTATGGCACATCCCTGTGAGACATTCTAACTCTTTGTAAAATTGTAAATCTTTTCAAAATTCTTTAATACAATCTTTTCGGTTCAATCAACTATTTCGTTCAATTTTTGCTCTCCCACAACTCCGTTAGATTTTCCGCCTTGTCAAGGATTTTTAGATGTTTTCAGTCCGTCTAAAACTCAACAAATCCTCCTGATATGACACCGTTATTCCTCCAATAAAGTATAGATTCTACTATCTAACGAACAGGCTATTTTTGAAAGCTATGAGCTTAGGAAGTAACTCAATCAACACTAAAACTTTTGCCTACTGTTCCATTAAAACCTACCCCCTCTTCATATATAGATGGCCTCACCTGAAAGAATTCGAACCAAGAATCCATAAAACCTTACTACCGTGTAATTCAATCAAAGATCCTAAATTACAATTCTTTAAACCCAATATAAACTTCCTTTCTTCAGACAACATCAAAATAATAGATCCAGGCACTATCTAAGCAGAATTTATATTCCTATTATTCAACCAATATATCAACTACACTCAATGCTATACAGATGGAGCCAAAACCGCTGAATACATAACATCAGCTTTCCAAATTAATGTATGCGTAAGTCGCTTTTACGGCTCGCTCGGGCGATCTGCGACGTCTACGTGCCTCAGGAATCTGTCATGACAGAGATCCTCCGGAAGCTGGCATCTCTTCATCTCTTCACGGATGCCTCCTACTCACAGTTTGGCTGGATGGTCTCTCTAGGGTGTGTCTTATTCTTGGGTTTTTCGAAATCCAAAAAGCGCTACCCCTAAAAAGTTTCTCCCCGCTGTAAAAATCAACATACTTTTTTTAATTTTAACCCACCTCTCACGGGGCAAAAAGGGCCTAAAAGCGAAATTTGAATTTATGTATTTTTAAGGTGTCATTCTCATAGGTGTCAAACCCATAGTGGACTTTTTGTTCCTTTAATAAAGAAAACGACGTATCTGCAGCTCTTCACGGAGGAAACTTGCATCCTCAATTTGACGAAAAATCATAGTCTCTCTGACCCTCCTAATCGATTACCTTCCAATTTATGCTAAGGAATGTCCCAGCCTACCCGATCTTTTTGCAACGAATAGCAAAACGCTCTTCAGTGTTTTACAAATTCCAGACAGTTTTCTTTTTGTTCTACCTTTGGAGTGGGACACTAAACCTGACTACTTGAAGGCGAGGGAAGTTGTAAAAAGTTTGCGCATGGTCAACGATTCCGCCGGAAGGGCAGTTCGACACATGCAAACATGAATCCGACCTATAACTAAAAGAGGAAATGAATATCAAGATTTGCTATTAACTTCTCAAAATGTCAAAAAGAAAGTGAATTTGGAAAAGAAAATCAAAAGCCTTTAAATTCTCGAAGTGTTTGTGATACTTTCATGTCTGAATAAACTCAAATATTTTGGCTAAATATGTTTTACCTCTGTAGCATACCCTTCATTAACCTGGTGTGCATAATGGATTTTAATGTGCCTCATTTCCTTTGTAGGTTTTTTTTTTTTTTTTTTTTTTTTTTTTTTTTTTCAGTTTTGTGGCTTCTATTCCTTTATATTATTTTGACAGGAATCTACAGCCATCTATAGACAGAGGAGGTTATATTGAAGCTAAGGAGGATTTGAAAAAATAGGATTGTATAGTAGAAAGTTTTTAAGGATTTTAGAGAGTTGGGTGGGTATATAGTAAAAGTAAGAGTCCCCTACACCAGCTTCACGCTAAGAGGCTCGACATAGCGACTAATAAGAAAATAATTGACTGAGCCTTGGAGAACATACCAAGTGAACAATCAGGACAGGTTGTTTGGTAGGGCATAGAAGGGTTGTTTGGAATGACAGGGAGGTTTGTGTTGCTTGATTGGACTAGTGTAAATTTTAGTAGTTATGGAATAGGACCTTTAGAAGGATATGTTATTGGTAGTTAAGAAGTTATTTTTTATTTTTCTTTGTAGGTCGTTTTACTTATTAAAGGAACAAAAAGTCCACTATGGGTTTCCGCGGACCGACGTCGCGTCGCGTCGTGGCATCAGGTAAGTAAGGTGTGTGCGCTGCGTGCGAGCGGCCGGCACTGCGCACGCGGCGCAACATATATGTTTCAGAGACTATTTATGCCTTTAAAATGCACGATACGGCAAAGCGGAAGAAATTTTTGTCCAAAAAGCTGTAACTTTTAATTACTACCTGAGAATGACACCTTAAAAATGCATAAATTCAAACTTCGCTTTTAGGCCCTTTTTGCCCCGTGAGAGGTGGGTTAAAATTAAAAAAAGTATGTTGATTTTTACAGCAGGGAGAAACTTTTTAGGGGTAGCGCTTTTTGGATTTCGAAAAACTCAAAAATAAGACACACCCTAGCCCTCTCCATTGCTTACCTGGAGGGGGACCCACTCCAACACCTTCTTCGGCAACCTGGTATCAGCCACTCTCTGCACATGCCCATACCATACCAATAGCCCGGTCATGATTACGTGCACAATTGTCCCCTCAACGCCCATTATCTCTGAGACACGTTCATTCTTGATATGTTCTCTCCTCGAAATTCCAGTCGATATTCGCCAGAAGTCCATCTCTGTCGCCTTGAGCATTTCTTGGGTCCGCACCTTCAACTACCACACTTCACTGTCATGGTTCATTATAGGTTTGACAACAGAGTTTTAAATCCTCTTTTTGCTGTCCTTGGAAATTCTTTGGTCCCAAAGAATCCCTTTTCTAACAATTTTTTTTTTATAATTAATAATTTCTTTAAAATTTTCAAACGGCGTATCTCATTTTCATATCATCCTCAATGCCGGAGGTTTTGCAATTTTACAAGCTATCAATTACATCATCAGATCAGACTTTTAAAATGTGGCAATCTGTTCTGATTCCAATAGCATCCTGCGAAGCAAAGTCCCCCTCAGCGAAGAAAAAAGAAAAAGAGAAAGAAATAAGATAATTGAGATTGGAGAAAAGAATGGTTTCAAACGGCAAGAGATAGACAAACTTGTTAACAAAGTTGAAGAGAAAGAAAGAATGGAAACTATTTCAATTTTGAGCGAAGGAGAAGATGAAATTATATTGAGAAAATTCACCCACCACCCATACCACCCAATAGCTAATTACAAATTTCAAAAGATTTTCAAAAAATTTAAAATAAACCTCAGTTTCAATAATAGAGTTAATTTGACAAACAAACAAAGTACATACATAAAATCCTCCGACACTTATTTATTAACTCTGCTAGACTTTTAAAGTCCTACAACAGGATGGTAAACCATTGAAGCCTCTTAAAATCCTCTTCATCCACGGCCATTGTTGTTGAAAAGCGATGGAAAATTTCAATGAATTCAGTCTCCATTTTCTTCAAAACATTCCAGACTTTGGTTTCGCTAACACTAAGAAAAGCAGAAACCATATTGCACCCTGTAAATGTGTGGGAAAATGGGCGTGCAGTATAGGAAGGGATGGATAGTTGGAAAAATGGAAAATATTCAAAAGTGGTGGCCACTAGCCAGAATAAAATGGCGGATTGAACTTGTGTCTCGATATTTTTCTGATCTTAGCACAACTCTGCATATTGTCAGCCTCAACGGTGTGGTGGTCAAGGCGGTTCGCTGCCAACATTGAGGTCCCTGGTTCAATCCCCGGAGGTGACTCAAATTATAGGACCCCATCAGAATAATTATTAATATTTAAGGACACTCAAATATCAGCCATCGTGATCGTGGATGACTATGCCACTTCAATACCCTGACCCTTCGAGGTAACTGGGTGTGGGAGGGACACAGTCACCCAGTAAGTAATCTTTCTGCACTGTTCGACTGGGTTGTGAAAAAATCGGTGATAACTCGTAGTGTGCGCGGCTGCCAGCGCTACCTAACGGTGGAGATCAAAACAACACAGTCCAACTCGGTGGAGGCATGGCCGTGCTTCGAAAATCCGTGCTCTGTTGCGTCTGCCAGTCTTTGATAAGACCTACCGTTAACCATCAGACGGCCGCTAAGCCTTGCAGGAATATACAGTGTATAATTCAAAATGTAGAATAGTACGAAGTTAAGGCGCATAGTCCAACTTCGGGGTGCAGACGGCAGGGTTCCTGCCAGTTGCCTTGGCCCCTTGAGGGCGCCTCGCCTGTCAACCCGGCCCTTACTTACTTACTTACTTACTTACTTACTTACTTACTTACTTACTTACTTACTTACTTACTTACGTACTTAGTTACTTATAAATCTGCGTATTCCCGCCAAATTTTAAGTGTTTAGCTGCAAAAAAAATCCGGAAATCAAAGAGACAAAGGAAAAACTAGTCTTGAGACGTCATCTTGGAAAATGGTGGCCAACCGGAGGAGGAACCATGATACTATGATGGCTTGCTTTTTGACTAATCTTCGTTCTAGGTACTTCAAATAACATTTCCACCAAGTTTCATGCTGGTAACCTCAATTGGAATACCAGTGGGGAGGGGGGGTGGGGGAGTTTGACCCTGTGAGACCCCACCATGAAGGACTTACTGAAAGACAAGCCTCTGCTTGCACCTTGTTTTGAGAAAACTGCATCCAGAATGTTGTGACATCCGTAAAAATACCGAGTTCCTCAACGTAAACTAAACTTAAATTTAGTGAAAGAAGTAGTATTTAGCTATCATGAAATTAATATCAATTAGAACAAAAACTCTTGTGTACAATAAATCAGGGTAACTTAAAAACCGTAATATTAACTATGAGTTATTTTGTTCTTTTGAGTAAGGAAAGTTTTTTCTGTATTCAAACCATAAACCCCTCATCTCCTGTAAATATTTATTATCTTTAAAAAAAGGAGGGGGGTGGAGTGGTAGTTCCAGATTTGATTCTCGATGCAGGTGGATACATCATGGTATCGATACTCCCAAAAAATCTAAAATTCAAAGTACGGAAAATGAACTGTATTGTTATTTTCATACATTTTATGTTTCATGTCTGTTCAGCAACAATGTGGGAATTTCCTACCCAAACGCAAAACTCATGGGACACCTCAGCTAAAGCACCCTCTGATTCAGGTAACCTCACCCTCTGCTTCTGATGCATTCAGTAAGCTGTATCCTTTCTTCCACTCTAAGGAGAAAAAATGCGCATGTCTCGTTTGCCAATTAAATGTATTTTTAGCTCCATATGTGTACTCAGCTGGATAAAGGAGTAAGTGTCTCTATACCAGATTTCTATTGATTATTAACGGATTGATTGTTAACGGACCGAAAGAAAGCTAAAATCCTCCTAAAAATGTTGGTTCGGTGTAGATTCTAGTTGGACCCAAAGTGGCTCAGCTACATCAATCAAGCTTCCTGGTTGATGAACCTTCTTTGCACAAGTTTCATCGTAAAAATTAAACAAATGCTCTGGGGGACATGATCAGAATCTTTCTGTTCCTTTTAGGGATAGAAATTTTAGAGCATATCACCCCTGAATCAAAGGAGCTCAGCCAACTGTGGTCTGACAACATAATTCAAAATTCGTTAAAATCCAATGAAATTTCAGTAAAAGGAAACTTATTTTTTGATCCACCTAAGTGCACCAGGAAATGAAATATTTTCAACAGTTGAAAAGTGTGCATTGGCTTATCCTGAATTTTTAATTTTTAATACCTTTCCAAAAA
>NC_092793.1:38683837-38753740 GCF_918797505.1 Bemisia tabaci
ACGCGTCGGAATTTTGAAAAACGGTAAAAGACGTGTTCGTCTATATCGAGAGGGACACCTTTTGGCGTATTTGACATTTTCCCAAACCGCGGGAGGGACGCGGGGTGGGGATGCCCCACCCGTAAGTCGAACTTTTCAAATGGCGCCCCTACTTTTTTATTTCAGAAAGCAATTCTACGCAAAAAAAAAAACAAGCCACACTGTCCAAACCGAATGTAAATCGGACAATTTTTCAGTGATTGGCAGAGGTTGAAATATTCTTTATCATTCTCTTCTCGAAGATTTCCTACGCCAAATGGAATTGCCGTATCAAACCAAACTCTCCGCCAAAAAATTTCTTAAAAATTGCACTTTCGATAAAAGAAACAAAAATTCTGCTGTACTCGAACTCTGGAGCACGCGGAGCCTTTCTTTGCGACATTAAAATTAGTTTTACCGAACATTTCCGAGGGGTGCTTATTGGGAGGGAGTAGTAAATTTTAGGCAAGAATTATTATTCTTTTTTCTGAAGCATAAGAAACCATGTCCATGAAGAAACAGCTAAGTAGAAAAACAAATGGATTAGCTTTTTTTTGGGGGGAGGGGGGGGGGGTGTCAATGACTTGAGCCGGACCTTGATACTTCTGAGGACGCCATTATTCCGCGGTGCGTTGTTTTTCGACTTAACTGCTTCTTCGTGGACACGGTTTCTTATGCTTCAGAAAAAAGATGAATAATTCTTGTCTAAAACTTACTACTCCCTCCCGATGAGCGCCCCTCGGAAATGTTCGGTATAACGAGTTTTAATGTCGCAAAGAAGGGCTCCGCGTGCTCCAGATTTCGAGTGCAGCAGATTTTTTTGATTTTTTTATCGAAAGTGCAATGTTTAAGAATTTTTTTGGCGGAGAGTTTGGTTTGATACAGCAATTTCATTGGGCGTGAGAAATTTTTGAAAAGAGCATAAAAAAAATGTTTCAAACTCTGTCAATCACTGAAAAATTGTCCGGTTTACATTCGGTTTGGACAGGGTGGCTTGTTTTTTGCGTAAAATTGATTTCTGAAAAAAAAAAAAGTAGGGGTGCCATTTGAAAAGTTCGACTTACGGGTGGGGCACTCCCCGCCCCGCGCCCCTCCCGCGGTTTGGGAAAATGTCGAATACGCCGAAAGGTGTCCCCCTCGATATAAACGAACACGTCTTTTACCGTTTTTTAGAAATTCCGATGCGTTCGGCAGATATTCAAGGTGGCTCGTTTTTCGTGAGACACTCTGTATATCATCATTGATATAAACTTCGAAGGATTTTTAGCGATTTTTAAGTGACTTTTAAGTGATTCCACCTTTTTCTATTTCTCTCAATGGGTTGCCACATTGTGAGTGTTCATCTGACAACTATGTCAGTGTCAGCTGATAAAATGTATATTTTCTCATAAGAGGTTAATAAAAGTTTTCGGTCAGTCTTTGACATCTACCGAGAATTGTTTTGGTATTTATTTATAATTAGGTACTACGTAATTATAAATTTTTCTTATTAAAAACGAAGAAAAACATGGTGACCCCGACGTGATCTTCATCTGCGCAATTTAGAAGACGTTAACGAAAATTAAATTTTTTTACAAAAGTGAAATATGCGGCCGAATTGAAAAGATAATTATCATCTTGTGGTTGAGACATGCAGTGATCGCTCGATCTCCGTGTCAATACCAAGTATTGAAGTGATCGATTGATATCCAAGTTATACCTAAGTTATTAAAAATCGTGTAGTAATCGACCGATTTCCACGATTCAATTTGGAAATATCAAACAGTAATTCGGCCTAACAATGCAAAAAGCGAAAAAAGCCAGGCTTTTGGCAACAAAACTTCATCTTAACTATTAGCTGTCAAGCCTTGAGAACTTTGTAGCCCTGACGAACTTAGAATTCGTTATGAGGAAGCCAAGCAGATTTTTACCCAATTTTCCCAAGCAAATTTTGAACTTCAAATGATCGAACCAGATGTAAATCCAAATGAGTTGAGTGAATTTGAAACAAGATTCTACAAAACAATGATAAAAGTCTAAGGACACTAATGGAAGAAAAGAGAGAAGAAACTGACAAAAATATAAAAAATAATACTTTTAACAACGATCAAAAAACCAAATTAAAAACTCCAGATCCTCCAAGCTTTTCTGGGGGATATGAATTGTATGGTAGAGCTTCAAACCATTTTTCAACAATTGCGAAATTCTATCATCTCAAACGTGCATTGAGGTGGCAAGCCGGACTTAATCGAACACCTAAAGCCCACTGAAGAGAATTATGACATAGTATGAACTCGCTCAGAAACTCCTGAAAATGGATGATATTATAACCTATTATCCTGTCCACCTTTCCGAAAATGGTATGAAAAACTACTATTAAAATTATTTCAGTTTTATATATTTTGTAGTCGAATCATCGTACGATTTAAGTATTGTTGAACTATGTTTAACGATTGTATAACGTTAATTTAGGTCGGCATTGTTGCCAAGTAAGTTGCAACAATTGCTACAAAATCACATCTAAGCGGATCTACGGAAGTACATTTAGGCAAAAAAGATCTAACGAAGCAGGTATAGGCAACAACGTCGAAAGACAGTCATCTCAAAAAGAAAGCTTGACTCCAATTTACAACCTGAGTGAGAAAAAGAAAAAAGTATAAATTTGAGTAAGAAGAAATAACCTAAATGCGAAAAAAGAGTATAAATCTGAATGAGAAGAAAAAATATGACCTAAGTGAGACTGATTGTGAGTAAAGTAAAGATTGTAAGCAAGTTTAACATATATGGATCTAACTAATCCTAATTTATCATCGTTGCGGACTAATTATCATAAACTATATTAACACATGGTGAAAATAATGCAAAATTAATAATTCCTCAGTAAATTATTATGGCATACCTAAAAATCGATTTAATGGCGCTCTAATTGGAAAACGAATTTCCAAAAATTTGGGATTTTCTTTTTGGTGCGGAAGGAAATCATCCAAAATGTATGATGTATTTATACTTTTAATAATCCTCTTGAATAGAGACAAAAGACTTAAGAAATTCGTTGTGAGAAAAAGTAAAGACATTTAAAGAGGTATTTAAAGATTAAATTCAGAGCTGAAAGACTGTGAAAGACTAATAAATACTGCTGAAATCAGAAGATAAAAGAGAAGTGTTGACAAATTAGTCTAAATTCCGTGGTTTACATAATAAGAATGCAGATCCTTTTTGATCGAATGTGCAACAGAGTAAAGTTCAAAAAGTATTAAAATTCCCGTATAGACGATTAGTAGCTACTGAAAGTGATTCTTACCCATGGTATAATTTCTAGCTGTGGAGATAAGTGGTATCTCTGGATAAGAAAGAACGTAAATGAGATTTTACACTAGGTGTAGAAAAGACGGACTAAATTATCTGATACTATCAGACATATCATTATGATCTCAAGTTAAATATCAATGTGAAAATCAGACATATCATTATGATCTCAAGTTAATATCAATGTGAAAATAGATTGTTCGTTTTTCTGTTTCTGTTGTCATCTTGTTTCAGGCAACATACTATCAACTAAGAGCAAAAAACATACTGCAGGAACTAAACCAAGCCTATCTATATTCTCTGCTGTCCCATCCGTCCTATGTTCTCCTATCCATCTTGTGTTGTCCTATGTATCCTACATCCTATGCATGAAATCTTGTATGAAACCCTGACTGCTCATCGCCTATCGATGATGAAAAGAAACGCAAAAGAAGAAAATAATGAACAAAAACAGGAGGAGAAATTCAAGTTTAACTTCCTATATCTTTAAACCATCTAGAATAACGAGCAGAGCAGATAGTACTTTAACATTCACAAACACACGGAAGCGTGCACTCACACTGCAACAATTTTATTTGGCCAGGAATGATTATTCAAGAAGAATAAAAAATCATCACCCGTGATCGCTTACCCAAATCAAATGATCAGAGTATAATTTAATTGAATGCTGCACCCTTTTGAGCGACTCTTCCTGTGCCCCAGAGCATAAACATTTGAAGTCAAATGTGAAAATCAATCATCAACTTCAAACAATCTCTTGGTGAACTTGAGACAAACTGACAGAGCTTATTGGAAAAGAACAGATCAACATCGGAAAACATCGGAGAAGGCGACAACAATCATTCTGTCAATGCTTATCTGAATCAAACAAATCAGAATTCAACTCAATCGTATACTGCGCTCTTTTTCCCTTGCCTATGTTTTTATCCAATGGTTTTTCTTATGGTTAAGGTTTTTAATGAGGCAGTATTTCCTATTGATATCCATAAAAATCTAATTCCATGCAGTGATCTATTTGATCTCCGTGGGCAAATAATTCCATGCAGTGATCTATTTGATCTCCGTGGTCTAAAAATTCCATGCAGTGATCTATTTGATCTCCGTGGGCTAATAATTCCATGCAGTGATCTATTTGATCTCCGCGGTCTAAAAATTCCATGCAGTGATCTATTTGATCTCCGTGGGCTAATAATTCCATGCAGAGATCGTTTGAATCTCTGTGGGACTAAATCAGTTCTGAAACAATGGACTGTTCAACTGCAGGGGACGCCCGTAAGACAGTGACATTTCAACTGCAGGGGACGCCCGTAAGACAGTGACATTTCAACTGCACGGGACGCCCGTAAGACAGTGACATTGTATGCATATACCAGCACAAAATTGCATAATTAGCATATAAAATGGATATCCACAAATATATCAATAAATTGTAATATATCATAAATAAATTTTAATCACTTTCGCTCCCTCGAATTAGTCAATAATAAGTCATATTTAAATTTTAATAATTTTTGCTCCCTCGGGAGAATGTTCATCTGACAACAATGTCAGTGTCAGCTGATAAAATGTATATTTTCTCATAAGAGGTTAATAAAAGTTTTCAGTCAGTCTTTGACATCTACCGAGAATTGTTTTGGTATTTATTTATAATTACTACGTAATTATATATTTTTCTTATTAAAAGCTAAGAAAAACAGTGATATTAATGTGAATATTTTATACGGGTTTAAACTGGAAAAAGTCGTGAAAAAGAAACTTAACTGGCAACGGTAAAGTCTGGGAGGGACGAGAGGCTGCAGTCTTCCCGGGAAACCCCATGATTTAGCGAGAAATGTCATTAAAACAAATGGGTTCCGTTTGAAGGTTCAAATGTATACTAGGGAAAACTATTTTTAAAATAATAATTATAAATGGGCACAGATGCTACCAAAAAAGAAAAAATGAAAGGGAAAGCAAATGAAATGAGGACATAATTACTTATGAAATCAGAGAGAATAAAATAGAAACATCAGAGAAATGTATATGTAATGAAAGTATAAGAAAAAAACATGAGTGGGCTCATGGCGATTCGGAACTCGAACTATACTATCGTTGATCAGTTTTTTGGATCCCTGCGCCATCGATAATCTTCTCGAGAAGTAAAGATGAACTTTTGCTACTTTAGCGAGTCAAATCGTGGAAGGAGATCCACGGTTGTACCTTTCTTCCACCCGATGGGATTGACGTCCCAGTAGTCAAATGCGTTTTTAAAGAAATGATCGATCCCCATCATCGCTTCATTTCCACACATCTGTTCATGTGCAAATGATGGCACGTTCCGGCAACAAGGTTCTGTGACGAAATCATTTTTGCCTCCAGAGTCTCCAAAATGTATACATCTTAGTGATCAAATGCCCAATCACTGAGAAAAATGGCTCGCGGAGCGAGCCGAATGTCATTCGCGTAGCGAGTGCGCGTCCAGAACGGCCAGCTATGCAGATGATTCTCTAGTATAACAAGAAGTAGTATCGGCATCCGTTCATCCCATCCATCCCAACTAATTTCTTCCCCTTGAAATTGATAACTATTTCCCCCAAATCAAAATCAATATTGGGGAAATCAATCACTAGTATTTTCAATAAAGAATTAGGGTAGAAGGGGACAAAAAGCCACACCCCCGTTATTTTTCCGAGGATTTCTTAGATTGGCACCGGAACCGTATCAGTTATGATGGTAGTGGTGGTGGTGTTGTTGTGTTGACGAAATTTCGGACCGAACGGACGCGACGCGTTCCCTCGTAAATATGAGAAGAGTTAATTTTGTCGTAAAAAAATCAGGGTTTTCAGTTTTATTTTGGTCAATTTCAAGTTCTGTAGTTGATAAGGAAAAATTCGGACGAGCTGCAGTTCGAACAACGATAAGGATGGTTTGTACATCCCGCAGTCACTTTTGGGCTAATGGCCTTGGCTTTGAATTTTGAGGTTATGTTTACCTATACGTCATCAAATGGGGCAAAAAGCCGCAAGTCCGATGGGGCAAAAAGCCGCATGCGACCTTTACTAAAATACCACTACCAACACTAAACCTTTTACTACATATTTTATGAAATATTATGAATGATTATGAACAATTAACAAAGATCCTAAAATGTCGGGTAGGTGGGGGCAAAAGGCCACACTTTTCGGTTGCGGCCGTTTGTCGGCCGCCGTAGGTATCGCATGAATATTTCGGAAACGGCACACTTTCGAGAATTTTGAAAGCATTTCCTAAATTTGTCTGAAAAGTGAGTCATTTTGGGCCTAAGGATATGCAGTTGATATATTACCACAATTCCGAAATTTTCATGCGATACGGCGGCCGACAGACGACCGCAACGGAAAAAAACGGCCTTTTGCCCCCACCTACTTACCCTACAGTCACAGAACTTACGACAACAGCATCAATTTTGTTGCAAATCTAACACCATGTAAAGAAAGACCACGAAACTAAAAAAAAAAAAAAAAAAAAAAAAAAAAATTTTCTTAGACCTTCGATTTTTGTCAAAATCAGAAGCATTTTCCAAAGTAATGACGTCCGTTCATCCCACCCATCCCAGATGTTTTTTTTTCCCTTTGAAATCAACATCAATATCAGGCAATATCAAACAAAAAATGTTGCAGTTCTGAGTACTACGTTCACAGCACTCTCTTTTTATCTTGAACTCCGCACTAATTTCACCAAATAAATAGTCTAAATATATAAAACTGTAACGGTCGAAACATTGTGGTCCTTAATTCTGAGGAGCCGCCGGACCGATTACCTTGGTTTTTAGTGCAAACGAAAGCTGCTGATATTCAGATGATACCAAAATTCCGAAACTTGCAATATCCGCCCTTGAAAGTTTTCCTATGGAGCTTTTCAAACTTTTAACCCTAATCTCTCCCATGAGAGTGAACACTGTGTGTATGAGTTACTCTATGTAACCTACTTGCTGATTGGTTCACCTCTTCTCACTTCTCAGCGAAGGGTTAAAGCGCTGAATAGGACGTCTGTAAACTCACTTTATCTGTCGTACTCACTGTTCACGACGTCACCGTCGTGAAAACTGGCAGCTCGCATCACGAAATCGTCGCTCCTCGGTCCGCGTCCCGCGACCGGTGCGGTGCTGTCCCGCGACCGGTGCCTTCCCCCGCTTCCCCGCGCCCGGAGCATCTTCCATCTCCCGGTGCGCGGCTCCCAGAGACAAGAGACCCTCCACTAGTAACTTGGCCATGGTGGAAGCTTTTACTTTCGGGACTTCAGCATTCTACTGTTGACTTACCTACATGGTTGATGTTCAACAACGTGTTGGCAGTTTCGTTTCGCAAACAAGCCGAAAATGGCCGACGTTTGGGAAAGTTGTTTGGCTTATGACGTCATCCGAAGCTCATCATCGACCATGTAGGTAAGTCAACAGCCGAAAATAGGGTGATGACTGTTGCTCGCTCATAATTGTCCATAAGGAATTGTTGAAACCCCGAAAGTAAAAGCTTCCACCTGTCGCTAGGAGGCCAGTGGAGGGTCTCTTGTCTCTGGCGGCCTCCCCGCACCCAATGCCGCGTCGCCTGCGGCTATCTTATGCCGCAATCACACGCTGAATGTGGAAGTCAACAGTCATCGCCCAACCATAGAGAAAAAAAAGGAGGTGTTTGCATTTCGGGCATCTTGGAATTTTTTGATGACTTGATGACGTAGGTGGGTACAGTGTGAAGGGAACGTCCCTGTACTCAGCTGTACCCACCTACGTCATCAAGTCATCAAAATATTCCAAGATGCCCGAAATGCAAACACCTCCTTTTTATTCTCTATGTCGCCCAACGGCTGAACTTTCGCAAATTCGAGTTATTTTCATCCAGATGTGTGTCAAACAAAGACATAAAGATAAAGACGGAGTGCTCAAAGCATGGGGAAAAAGTGAAGCCTGGTTTGGCGCTGGGTGCTTGTGTGAGTGTGTAAATGAGCGCGGGAATCCATGGCGGCAAACGGAAATTTGATTTGAACTTGTCCTTTTGATTTTTCCACATTTCTTCTTCGAATCGTATTTTAAATGCCTAAAACGAATATATTAAGAAAGTTGGGACTGCGTCCTATTATAATACACCTACTTTTGCTCGGTAACAGGCAGTAGTCTCAGATAAAGTTAGTTTTTCTTCTGCTCATGGTGGTTCTGCAGGTTCAAACAGGCCGTTACAGTTCTAGATGACTGTTACTCCCAAATGAAATTCATCGGTCGACGGCGGACCGAAACTAACCTAAAGTTAAAAAAATATGAGTGGGTAAGTGAATTTGGGCAAAAATCAACCTAGAATACTAT
Source organism: Bemisia tabaci (assembly GCF_918797505.1). Lineage (NCBI taxonomy): Eukaryota > Metazoa > Arthropoda > Insecta > Hemiptera > Aleyrodidae > Bemisia > Bemisia tabaci. Next base: position 38,692,452 of record NC_092793.1, read on the forward strand.
GTTTCCGCAATTTTATTTAGTTCCCGCCCTACATTTGAATTTCAAACTTGTCCCGATTTCGCCGCAGGCTACGTTTAGAGTCCCTTTATACCCAGAGTAACGACAACTCACTTTTGGTTGGACCAGGATTGGGCTGAAAGTGGCCTAAAAAAAAATCCAATTCTGATTGGTTCTCGCTCATGGAGGCCGAAACTAGTGCACCAAGATGGCGGTACCTCGTATGTGAACAAGAATAATGATAATATTACCTAATTGTGGTTTATCAAGAGTAAATTGTTATTGCCATCGGTCCAAAATGAAAATAGATTAAGAAATTATTCACAAACCAATCTCATTTTCTTTTTAATTGATCAATTTGTTGATGTTGTTGTTTCTGTGTGACAGACATCGCAGGATTCCTGATCCTTATCCCCCAATATCGTTCGTTTGAGTGCACTAGTTTCGGCCTCCATGGCCAGCCAAGGTCGGCTGCCAGTCAGCTGATAATCGAGTTGTCGTTACTCTGGGTATAAAGGGACTCTAGCTACGTTCATGCGAGGCTCGAATCCAAGGTTTCACGAAACCCGAATTTGTAATGCTAATTTTCGCCGTCGGATTTATGCGGGCGCTGTAACCCGACTTTCGCGGGAAATCAAACTTTCCGATTCTGGCGCTGTTTATGCGCAAATTTTCGATTGAACTTGAATTTCATGCGTTGGCGCCATTTTCACAAGCTATACTTAATTTTTTCATTATGAATTGATTCAATAAAATTATTATTACTCTTTCATCCCGTATATGTTCCACAATTTTTCCGCAATATATAAGCGGAGGCTTCATCTTCACTGAAAAAGCCTTTACTGACTTTCTGAGCAACAGTTGGAAAAATGACAGTGGATTTTTAATCATTTTACGTTCATATTTAAAAATTGAATGAATACCTAAGTAATCTCAACAACCCTTTAAATCATGCTCGAGCTTATATTCTGAGCTCAGAAAAGTTGCCATAGGTAATTTTAGTGATGTTAAAAATAATTGTGGCAGGCGCAGAAATTCATCATGTTGTTTATTGAGCTTCTAATGATCTGACAATAGGTAGATATAGGCATTGAAAGTGTAGGAGTGCTAATCCAGTAAAGCACCACACCTTCACTCCATGGTGTCGTAAAGATTGTATGTCTGCCATTATTGTAGTGAAACAAATAACTAATCGGGAATACTTATGGGAATCGCTCCTTCAAAATATGATCAAAATAAGCGGATATTGATAGGTCAACAATGTATCGCTGAAGCAGAAGCGTCTAAATCCTCTTGAGGCAACAGACGGTGACAATCTTAACAAACTGATGACGCTTCACAAATTTTAAATTTCCACATTCCCAGAGACACGCGCTGAAATCCTGTTTCTCACCCCTCTTTCCCACTGCTCTCCGAGTCCATGAGCAAGACAGGAAGAAAATAGGCAAGCTACCTACCACTGTTTGCCTACCTATGTGTGTTTTTCTTAAACTTGATTTTCAAAGGTGACTCATGTAAAGAGCAACTGACAAACAAGATTTCAGAACCTGCCATTGCATTTCACTAATCTAAGACACAAACCCAACCTTACCATTGATATTCTTTCGCTTACACTGTATATTATTCTCCCATTGAGATTCGATATGAGCTCAATTCAAAAATGCTTTTGAATTTAATTATTCGGGTAGATTGGAATATGGGGCTTTCAGTCTACCTGTAAAGCGCATTTACTAACATTCACTGCTGTCACAAGATATTTTTGCACAGGCAGGGCTACTGTCCACAATGGATGGATCTCTAACGCCAAGGCTCAATTATGACTAGTGATTCAACGACCAAAAATTTTTTCACGCCTCAATAAAAACCGTATTCTTATCTCAAATTGCAAATCTTGGATAACAGAGCACTCACCAAAAAAATCTCCTTCCTTCTGCCTCAGTATGAGAAGAGTGACGATACTTTGGAGCAATAACTTTGAACTAGTTTCAATAAATGATGACCTCAGAATTTGAGTCATCATTTACAAGAGATTGGATCAAAGAAATAAGTCAGCAGGTCACGGTTGTGGCTGGAGTCACACTTCCAGTAGGACAACCAGGAAATAGATACATGGATACCACACAAATTCATGAGCTACACAGCTCTGATTGGATCAGATTTCAGATTTAATCGGTAGATTGAAATGAAAAAATTCGGTGCACTACTTAAAGGGAAGCAGGGTGCCGTATCTTGAAATCCTAGGCAAATCGTGCGGATGCAGTAAAAAAGTTCTCCGCAGATGATGAACTGGTGGGGAAGGCTATTACTCAATTGTAACCTGTAAAGCTCTTTGCTTGCTTTGCTTCTGTAGTCATAAAATGTTGATTAGAGTTGCAAGAATAATCTGAAAAAGCAGTAATAAGCCTGGATTCCATCTGACACTAAACACCTTCACTAGAAAATAACGTCCTACGTTTAGCTAAATAAGGATAAGTAAGCCACATATAACTGAAGGAATCACGTAAAAGTGCTTAAGCAACAATTATAGTAAAATTATGATTGTAAAAAATGTTGAATAATGGCAAAATTAAAGCTAAATCGTGGGATAAGCACCAGTTGTTTACGAACGGTATGATAATAAATCCGCCATATTGCCGACCGCGCACCTGAAAATCGCATTTGAAGTCGAATTTCAACTAATTTCAACCTCCGGTTCGTTTATGCGGGGTGCGAAAACCTAGTCTTAAGTGTAAAATAAGGTTTCAAACACAAATTTCGGAAACCTACATTTCGTTAGTTCCGTATCGTTTATGCCGTGATTTGAACCTTGGTTTCAAACTCAGGTTTCGATTGAAGTAAGAGGTGCTCGCTCTGGCATAAACATAGCTAATGAATCACCATAGAGTACCATAGAGTACATAGAGTCGTAATGTAAATGGGAGAGCTGGCGCCATGTTCTGCTCGACGAATTCCGAACCCGGTGTGCGCCGAGTTCGGGTCGCTTTTTCGATACATTTTCGATCCAAAATGGCGGTGTGGAATACGTGGTAAATCCTACCTCCTTTGTTGTTGTTGTTGTTGTTGTTGTTGTCATCGGATGGCCGGGTACCCGTCAGAGTTGCTAAAAGAAATTTCATCGAATGAAATTTCATGAAATTTCACAAGAAATTCTTTTTTCCCAATGAATTTCTTTTTTCCCAATGAAATTTCTTTTTTCCCAATGAAATTTCTTTCGACCGACAAAATGTCAAAAATGCTTATTTTTTCTAACAGAATTTGTTTTTATTTTCAAAGAGAATAATGTTCGTCGATTAGACCAGTTGGAGCGCGGTCTTCTCTCAGCTCTTCTCTTCTGGTCTTCTCTTACTACTCTTTCTCTTCTGGCAGTTCTGGCTCATCATGGGGAGGGGGACCGGGAACCCTAACCTCAAATTTCAAACTGTTAATTTCTGAAAAAATCAGAGACAAATGAAAAAATCATTTAAATTGTTTCAAAGATAGTTCAAGATCCCTCCCTTTTGTACCAAAAAAGAAACGATATACTATTAGGGGGTACTAGGATTCTTTATAGTCAAGAAATTTGTTTTGCTCCAAATATGAAAGCTAACGTCTTACTTTATCCGTCAAATTTATTTTGGTGTTCAACCGGTACGGCTGTGTGTTCAACCAAAATTTAAAATAAAAAATTCAAAATTATGTTTCTACTGTTTTACTCAACTTTCTGGGCATTTCTAAAGTTCCCTTTCACAGTTTATCACGTTCCTATAAATGAACTTGAGGAGATTCATAAGTTTCAAGGGTTTAATCCTGAATTCTGCGTGTTAAATGAAATTTCTTTTTATAATCTTTCATGAAATTTCTTAACTCTGGTACCCGTGTATCGCAAACAATCGATTATGTATCGAAAAAGTGACCCGGCGTCACACAGGAGTCTCGGAATGCGGGACATGGAAAATGCTTAAAAGTGGCGCCAGCTCTCCCAATTACATTACGACTCTATGTACTCTATGTAAATCACGTAGATCGTGCATCCTGTGTTATGCCGCAATCACACGCTGAATATGGGAGCTGAAAGTGGCTTGAATGTGGAAGTCATCGGCCCAAAATTCAGCAACGATTCTCAGCAACCACCGGACCAATTTTGAATTTGTTTGAACTATTCGAGTAGATTTGATACACATCTGGATGAAAATAACTCGAATTTGCTAAATTTCAGCCGTTGAGCGATGACTGTTGACTTCCACATTCAGCTGCTAAATTCAGCGTGTGATTGCGGCATTACGGAAGGCGAGACCAGAGACAGGAGACCCTCCACTAGTATCTTGGCCATGGTGGAAGCTTTTACTTTCGGGACTTCAGCATTCTACTGTTGACTTACCTACATGGTTGATGTTCAACAACGTGTTGGCAGTTCCGTTTTGCAAACAAGCCGAAAATGGCCGACGTTTGGGAAAGTTGTTTGGCTCATGACGTCATCCGAAGCTCATCATCGACCATGTAGGTAAGTCAACAGCCGAAAATAGGGTGATGACTGTTGCTCGCTAATAATTGTCCATAAGGAATTGTTGAAACCCCGAAAGTAAAAGCTTCCACCTGTCGCTAGGAGGCCAGTGGAGGGTCTCTTGTCTCTGGGCGAGACAACTTTGAAAAATTCCCATGCGATGAGTGGTGGGCACCAACCCGCATCGATGAGTTCGTGTGTCCCAGTTGCACACATCTGCGCATGCTCAGTAGCGGCTCCAGTGAATTTTCGTCGGATTGTGAGGCTTTTTTCCTCGGTTCATAATTAGTTCGGAAAAATGAAACAATGCTAATCAGGTGTAAAATTATGTGTTCTATAATTCTTCTTCTTAGGAATTTTGTCTAAAAATGGACTCTAAACGAGATATTCGTGAAAGTTATGCCACTCCAATACCCTGACCCTTCGAGGTTACAGGGTGCGGGAGGGACATAGTCACCCAGTAAGTAATCCGTCTGCACTGTTCGACTGGGTTGTGAAAAATCGGTAATCACTCGTAGTGTGCGCGACTGCCAGCGCTACCTATCAGTGTAGATTGCAACAACACAGTCCAACTCGGTGGAGGCATGGCCGTGCTCCGAAAGTCCGTGCTCTGCAGCGTCTGCCACAGTCTTTGATAAGACCTTCCGTTGGCTATCAGACGGCCGCTGAGCTTTGCGGGAATATAGTTGATACTCAATGTGTCAATAGCACGACGGCAGTTGCCAGTTGCCTTGGCCCCTTGAGGGCGCCTCGCCGGCCAGCCCGGCCATACTTACTTACTAGAGTCCCTTTATACCCAGAGTTAAGACAACTCGATTATCAGCTGACTGGCAGCCGGCCTTGGCTGGCCATGGAGGCCGAAACGAGTGCACCCAAACGAACGATATTGAGGGATAAGGATCAGGAATCCTGCGATGTCTGTCAAACAAAAACAACAACATCAACAAATTGATCAATTAATAAGAAAATGAGATTGGTTTGTGAATAATTTCTTAGTCTATTTTCATTTTGGACCGATGGAAATAATAATTTACTCTTGATGAACCACAATTAGGTAATATTTTCATTATTCTTGTTCACATTCGAGGTACCGCCATCTTGGTGCACTCGTTTCGGCCTCCATGAGCGAGAACCAATCAGAATTGGATTTTTTTTTGGCCACTTTCAGCCCAACCAAAAGTGAGTTGTCTTAACTCTGGGTATAAAGGGACTCTATTACTTACTTACTTACTTACTATTCGTGAAAGTCCGAGCGCGGGCATGAATTCTCCATTGCTTCTTCGAGAGCTTGGGACACACGCTCCCTCCCCTTCCCCGCCCGCCCATTATGGGGCTCCGAGAGACTTGCCTTGCTCCGCCAGTACTGAACAGAGCCGAACCAGGGACCAGTTCTATAGGACCCTGGACTCCCGTAAGAGTCAATGTAAAAATTCGTGAGCAGGTACTAGTGCTGCTATCTCGCGTAGGATCCTCGCAACTCACTGCTGTTATCAGTTGTTGGACTTCATTAAAATCCGTAGGATCGCGTATAACTGCAAAAAATCGAATTTTTCACCGTGCTATCACATGCGGCAAACCTTCCCTGGTCGAAAGGGATCGAAAAACGCCAAAAATATACTTATTTTTCAAGAATTCAGCCGCCTTATGTGTTATTTTTCAATTTCCGGCTTAACCTCACTTTTGGAGCGGGCGATTGATGAGTCGAGGTTCGGGGGGAAGGATCCTCTGAGTTGACTAGGATCCTACGCAAGAATGCGCTGCAATCACCCGCTTACAACAGAACGGCGTCCTATAGAACTCGTCCCTGGCCGAACGCACGGTCTACGTGTCTTTGAGCACCCGCTATCCGCGCCGCTGGCCCTGCTTCCGTCACCCGCGCCGCGGTTGCGTCACAGCATCATGGGAGCAGCGCGCGCTGCCTCCTCCCCTCTAGAGTCCCTTTATACCCAGAGTTACGACAACTCACTTTTGGTTGGGCCAGGATTGGGCTGAAAGTGGCCTAAAAAAAAATCCAATTCTGATTGGTTCTCGCTCATGGAGGCCGAAACTAGTGCACCAAGATGGCGGTACCTCGTATGTGAACAAGAATAATGAAAATATTACCTAATTGTGGTTTATCAAGAGTAAATTGTTATTGCCATCGGTCCAAAATGAAAATAGATTAAGAAATTATTCACCAACCAATCTCATTTTCTTTTTAATTGATCAATTTGTTGATGTTGTTGTTTCTGTGTGACAGACATCGCAGGATTCCTGATCCTTATCCCCCAATATCGTTCGTTTGAGTGCACTAGTTTCGGCCTCCATGGCCAGCCAAGGTCGGCTGCCAGTCAGCTGATAATCGAGTTGTCGTTACTCTGGGTATAAAGGGACTCTACTCCCCTCCCCTAACGCCCATGCATATGCCGTTTGCTCTAGCCCCACATACACGGTGAAAGTGGACCTTAATATTGGCTTAATGTGGGAGTCACCGATGCGTTGTTGAGCGGTGACCTTTAAAGTCACTTTAAACAGCAGTTACACGATTAAATCGGCAGGGCCTAGCATTGTTGCCGAGCCAGAGGCCCAATACAAATTTTTCATAAGAGTTCAAATGGGTTAGTGAACATATTTGTACAACCCTGACAACAGTGACTTAACTTGTTTGGTTTTTTAAAATTCTGGAAGTGCACGTGAATATTGAAGGTTATGTGTTGAGTGTGTTTTGTTATTTCCAACCATGAGGGAGTTGAGGAAATAAGCCCCTCCATATTGTCGAACATATTATGATTATTTTGGGTGGGTGAATTATTATTCATAGGTTCAGGAATAACTTTTTTGGGCTGAACCACTACCCTCGTGGATTTGTCATCGTGCACACCAGCTCTACCTGCTAGTAGAGTCCCTTTATACTGAGAGTCAAGACAATTTGAATCCATTTCTGATACTGTGCCGTGACGTGTTCCATCGTCACTTCCATGAGAGACACTCTCGCAGCACATCTTAGACGCGTTGTTAAAGTCAGAAGTGCAACCGCTGAGTTATCCGCTGAGTGACTGAGCTCAGCCGAAGTGTTGTTAAACGTTTTCTGAGTTATCCGCTGAGGTAAGCAAAGGCTGCCATCTTCTCAGCAAAATTGCTCAGCGCTCAGCCTGCTTCCCTGGGCGCTTACCAGTTTTGCTGAGAAGATGGCGGCCTTTGTTTACTAACAAGTTTGCATCATCGCTCAGCGGATAACTTTAAATGGCGGACTGACGTCATTTTGCTGACTTCAATTTCTAACTTTAACAACGCTTCTCTTGCTTTGACCAGCTCCCGAGAGCTCCTCTCTAGGTCACGCCGCACCGGCCACTTACAGCGCCTCACTACAGGTGCCACCCTTTGGAGTTCCTCCTGAAGGTCGCCTTCCTCCCACCCTCGGAGTCACCTCCTCAAGGCTGGCGTGCCTTCCTCCCTCCAACTGGCCCCGAAGGAGTTGCTCCTAGGGCTTTACCTTCCACCGATCCCCACACCAAGAGGTAACCTCTGGGAAGCTCTGGCGAGTTCCTCTCAGGGGTCTCACCGCGCCTCGAGCACACAAATTTCCTAGACGCCCTCGGCGTAAACACTCACTTTGTACCATCGCTGGGAGCTGATTGGCTAACACTCTATGAACATTCTACTCCTCCGTCCTGTCGGATGGATTATCCCTAGCTCTCCCAGTGAATCTGGGATGGACTCATTTTAGTGGGAGGCGCCCCCCTTCCCCCTTCGACCTCCCGATAGAATCTGTAAAATCTGTCTATATGAGAGCAATGAAAATCCTATCCCTGATTTTTGGCTGATGCATTTTCCTTTGAGAGAGGCAGTGACCGATGCCAATAGGTAGGAACCCCTCCCCCCTTCCTCATTCCTGACTAACCAAAAGAATGGTCAACACCTTTGGTGTATGATGTTATTCAGCAATCATTATTGCTCTCAAGAAGGTTTCTTAATCCTGAAAGATCTATCCCAAAATCAGTGAGACGGAGAGCCGTAGTTGACTATTCTCTTCTCCTTTCAAGCCTTTGCGCTCCTAATTTCAGTCAGTTTTCTTTTTCATATTAGTCAGTTCTCAGTGAGTATGGAGTTACAGTGCCCGTAATCCCGTAATTGACAGTTCTTTCCTCCTTTCAGCTCCTGGCTGCAATCAGGTTCTTTCATATTCGTCAGTAGTCAGTGATTTAGAAGTTACCTTGCATTCCCATCGACAAGAAATTTATACTTCATTGGCGATTACGATGATTATATTAAATAATTTTTCCCCTCATTGCAGAGCGCACGCAGTATTCATGACGACGGAGAGCGCCATCACTTTTCATCGATTGCTTTTAAGTTATTCGGGAGTGAAAATTTGTAAAGAGTTCTTTATGCTCAACATTTTTATATTAAACTCATTACTTATACTCATATTACTTTTTCTACTCATTTTGTAAAAATGTTTTATTTTTTACAGCCATTCTTTTTTGTGTGTTGTTTTGGAAACAATCAAAGTTGCTAGAAATGCGACAGGTAAGGTCGCAAAGTGACCTTTTGCATCGTGGCGAGCCTTTATCACTCGCGAAGCAAGTGATCGGGGGTCCACTAAGGGGCGGATCCCCTGGAGCTGCTTCAGCTCGGCCCGCTCGCCTCCGCACCTAGTGTTCTGTTTCTAAAAATTCTCCAAAATGCCCCGTAGTTCTAATAAATGGTGGTTTAGCGCAAAAGTACATAGAACAAAAAGTTCTGACTTTTGGTCATAAAATTCGAATTCGAAGTTAGAACATACTCTTGCGCGAGGAACGGAGAGTGCCCACCCTAAAACCCCCCAAAATGCCCTTATTCGGAAAATATTTTCATTAAATTCTGTGTTTTGATTCAGTCTGTAACTATTTCCGTCCCGCAGCTCAATTTTCGGGCGTTTCCAAGAGAAAGGTAGTGGAAGGGTGGCCTGGAATACGCGGTATTTTTTTCTTGGGGGGGGGGGGGGCAGGGTAGAAAAGGAAGATCTGAAAAATAAAATTTTCCTGCCTTTAATGGACCCTGCAACTTTAAAGACCAGACTTTTTTTTAGAATTATGAAATATCTGATCACAAATAAGTCATTTTCAGCCAATTAAGGGGCAAAAATAATCAAATTGACTTCACTTTCCCTGTGCTCGACTGATTTTTTTCGGTTATGGCTTAAATTGAAGCAATTACATTCTACTTCAAGATACCGAAGAAAAATCACATGTGTCTGGTTTTCTCATTTACCTTTGGTGCAAACGAGGCAAGATAGGATAAAGTGTTAACCTGAACCTTAATCTTCCGACTATTTTCATCTAGTCTCTTAGAATCTTGCGTACAGCTCTGTGATACTTAATGACTAGCCGTTCGTCCGTCACGGCCAGCCAAGGGGCTGCGCCCCTTGGACCCCCGCTCTCTCGCTACGCGAGTGACATTCGGCTTTTTTCTCAGTGATTGGACATTTGATCACTAAAATGTATACACTTTGGAGACTCTGGAGGCAAAAATGATTTCTTCACAGAACCTTGTTGCCGGAGCGTGCCATCATTTGCACATGAATAGATGTGTGGAGATGAAGCGATGATGGGGTGGGGATCGATCATTTCTTCAAAAGCGCATTTGACTGGGACGTCATCCCATCGGGTAGCGGAAAAGGACAATCCATGGATCTCCTTCCGCGATTTGACTTGCTGACGTAGCAAAAGTTCATCTTTACCTCTTAAGGTGATTCGATGGACGCCATATTTTGTGTCACAACGGCATGCGATATATCGCATCAATTGGTTCCATTTTTTCAGCTATTCGTCATTTTTCTCCAATTTTGAGATCGCAATTCTGTTATCAGGAGACTAAAGCACTCACTTACCAATTTTAACAAAGAAATTCAACGTAATAAAGGCGTGGTTTTTTTAGAGAGAAAATATCGCATTCGAGTGCAGTTTCGATATCAGTATCGATTGCGATGTTTTCTCTCTGAAAAAACCACGCTTTTATCACGTTGAATTTCTTTGTTAAAATTGGTAAGTGAGTGCTTTCGTCTCCTGATAACAGAATTGCGATCTCAAAATTGGAGAAAAATGACGAGTAGCTGAAAAAATGGAACCAATTGATGCGATATATCGCATGCCGTTCTGACACAATATATGGCGTCCATCGAATCACCTTAAGAAGATTACCGGTGGCGTAGGCCGTAGGGGTCTAAAAACTACTCAACGATAGTATAGTTCCGAGTTCCGAATCGCAATGAGCCCACTCGTGTTTTTTATTATATTTTCATCGCATATAAATTTCTCTGATGTTTTTGTTTTATTCTCTCTGATTGCATATTAGTAGTCATATCCTCGTTTCATTTCCTTTCCCTTTCCTTTTTCCTTTTTTGTAGCATCTTGGTCCATTTACAATTATTATTTTAAAATAGCTTTCTCCTATGATACAATTGATGCTTCAAACGGAATCAATTGTTTTAATGACATTTCCAGCTGAATCATGGGTTTTCCCAAGAAGGCAGCCTCTCGTCCCTCCCGGACTTTACCGTTGCCAGGGGCGGGGGCGTTTTGGGCGAGAACATGTGAAAAAGAGCCGTTTTGGGCGAAAATCAGTACTACTATTGGGCGAGTACTTTTGGGCGATTGTTTGAGTATTCATATGACTTTTGGGCGAGTGCTAAAATGAGGTTCATCAAATTATTTAACACGACGTGGCAACATAGAACAAAGTTATACAGGAGAATACTTAAATGGCTTACCTCCATTGCGGCAAATTTAGACGATTGGCAGGGGAAGCATGGTAAAAAAAAACGATAAAAGAAGGGTTCATGGAAACTTCACTGAGAATTATCACAGCCGAATCGTTAACCTAACCTAACCTAACCTAACCTGACCCAACCTAACCTAACCTAACTTAACCTAACCTAACCTAACTTAACCTAACCTAACCTATTTATATTGTAGATCCATATTTGTAGATCCATACTGATAATGTAAGAGGCTGCAGCAAGCAGCGTGCACAAACTGAGGAAAATACAACGCGTTCGCCAAGACCCCGCATCCACGGTCCTTCTTATCAGTATCCGATACATGACCATCTGATACGCTCACCTGTAAACAAACCCCATGGATGCACTGTTGCCAAAAATTAAAAATTCAGTATCATCTACCCTCGCCCAAAAGTCCTATGATTGACAAGGGCGACCAGCGAATTACCTCGCCCAAAAGTGCCCTGATTTCGGCCTCGCCCAAAAGTCATTCGCCCAAAAGGGATGCGACCGTTGCCAGTTAAGTCTCTTTTTCACGACTTTTTCCAGTTTAAACCCGTATAAAATATTCACATTAATCTCACAATGTGGCAACCCATTGAGGGAAATAGAAAAAGGTGGAATCGCTTAAAAGTGAAATCCTTCGAAGTTTATATTAATGATGATGATGTGATAATACCTTCAAACATTTGTTTCTGCTACTATAGTCATGCATTTTCAGTCGAGGTACTGATGATATAAATTTATAACTTGCTGTCACTTTCCGAAGTGCGTCGCAGCAGAATACGCAGCAAAAGTGAAGATTGAACAATGGAAAGCAATAATAACGACGGGAAAGACGCACGGCACGTGGCTTAGAGCGGCAATCGGTAGAAACACCTAACAAGGCCGCATCTGTTCATTCAAAGGTTCATTTGTCCATTTATTGTGTTCAATTGACTGGCGACTCTCCGGTGTAAAGACTGATGCGATGTGGGACGCAAGTCACTCCACTGTCAGCTCAAGGCCACTTACGGAGACCTACAAGCAGTTTTGAGTGCAAGATGGGAACACATGCAGATGAGATCGTGGGAATTAAATGACTTTAAATGTATTGCAGCTATGTCATGAGAACTCTTAAAGGATGTTCGAGGCAAACATTCTAGATGAAGCCGGCGGAGAGATGGGCTTTGATTTCTTAACTAAACTGAAAATCCAGTAAACACATATCTGCTCCCGCTCGGCAAGGATGGTTGCGAGTTCGTTACCGCTACGTTTTTTAACAATGTTCCTAAAAACGTTCAGTGGTAACGTTTTTAAAATTGTTGTCAAACGTTATGAAAAAGTTTTAAGTCGACATTTTTTAAAGCGTTTTTACAAAGTTATTAGAAACGTTCTAAAAACGTTTTAAAAAACGTTGTCAAACAATGTTGTTCTAATGTGTTACGCAAACGTTTTAAAAGCGTATTATTGCTATGTTGTAAAATCGTTTTCGTTTAAATTGCTATAACGTTTGATAAAAAATGTCATAGCTTGGCTAAGAGCGCGTAGAAGCACATGATGTGCTGCACATCACAGAGGACACGTTTACACTGAAATTTCAAGTGTTCTCCACTCTGTTGTTTCTCAACAGATGATTTTCCCCAATCAATATAAGGGAATGCACCCTCATGCACACACATACACACACCCTCACACACACACATAAATATATGAATGATGAGATGAATTTTCGTAGCCCGAATATCATATAGAAGAAACACAAAACACAGGATCAAGGCTAAAAAATTATTTTGAATTGGAAAAAATTTTTTAGCCTTGATCCTGTGTTTTGTGTTTCATATATATATATATACATATATATATATATACTTTTTATTATATTCTTTTGAATATATTTTTATTATAGATTAAGACCAGACATAGAAACAGGATCCATCTGACCTCCCTTCAAAGTAACTCAGATAAGATTTATAGATATTCCTTTATTAAACACTATGATTTTACTAATATCAGGATTTTATATATATATATATATATATATATATATATATATATATATATATATATATTATATATATATATATATAATATATATATATATATATATAAAAAATGCAGTTTTTTAAGAGGTATCGGTCACATAACCAGCTCAAGCTTTAAGTGGTTTTTTTTTGTTTTTACTTCTGTTTTAGTTATGTTTCAATGATTACGAGATGTTATACGAGAATCATTATATGAGGGATGCCGATCTTTAAAAATTAACTATATTATTTGATCTGGCATAATTTTTTTTATTATTTCAGAGATCTGCCTATTTGGCTCATTTTTTTTAATATATTTTTATTATAGATTAAGACCAGATATAGAAACAGGATCGATCTGACCCCCTTTCAAGGTTACTCAAATAAGATTTATAGATATTCCTTTGTTAAATACTATGATTTTACTAATATCAGGCTTTTTCATCACCTGAGCTCATTATGATTTAACTATAAATAAGCTCAAAAATTCAAGGATTAGATTAATAATATCTATCTTATTAGGAATATATTTTTTAGTAATTCAAGGATATGAATATATAAATTCTAGTATTAGATTTAATGATAGTGTATTTGGAAATTCCTTTTTTATTTTAACTGGATTCCACGGATTGCATGTAATAGTCCAACTAGTTGAAAAGAAATTTAGGTTAGTAAGCCTAAACGGGTTTGAATACTCTATTTGATACTGACACTTTGTTGATACCGATACCTCTTAAAAAACTGCTTTTCATAAAAATGAATGACGGTCATAACAAATCATTTGATCATATAATCTAAAACTATAAAGGAGAGGCCCCAATTTTGTACCCTATGTTTCAGCGACTTCCCGAAGGCGGATTTCCTTGAAACTTTGTACGCATGTGCGGTTCGTGCTGAAGGGGTGCAATTCGTCGTCCGATTTTCGAAATTTTGATTCTAAGGGTTGAAAACAAGCTAAAAAAGGGTGACTCGTGTGTTAGAGCGGTGTTCCGCGATCGATCGTCGTCGTCTGGTCGTCGTGGTTTCCCTTCTTTTATTGCGTCTAGATCAGCTGTTTTTTCTGTCTAATTTTGGAGATTCCGAACCGGAGCAGTGTTGCCGAAATCACGAAATCTGTAATTTCACGTTATATTTTCATATGTGTTAAGAATGTTCTGCGTTCATTCTTGAAAGTTGATGAAATCAGAGGATTGTAAATTGTTCGTTCTCGGTCACCTGATGACTCGGCTGCCCGAGGCGTTCGTCGTCATGGATACTCGTCGTTTATGAAGAATTCCGATTTTTTCGTATTTTCCTACAGTGCGCGTCGTCTTTTGAATTTTGTTAATATTTGTCGTGTATGAAGAATCCCGAATTTTTAGTAAAGTGCGCGTATTCGTTTTAATATTGAGAATGGATCGGAGTCGAAAACGTGGGCGTCCGGCGAAGCGTTGCAATGTTTCTCGCAATTTATCCGCGCGACGCAAAGTGCGGCATGATGGCTATTTCAGTGAGATAGATTATGTACGACGTAAGGGTGAACAGGGAAATAACCTCAATTCATTTCGGCAGAGCACTGATAATATTATCGAAAATGATTATCCGGAAAATAATTTCGGACTTTTAAATGTGAAAGGCCAGTATTGTGATGGAAAAATTATTGAAATTTTATTTTTACATCAAGAAGCTGGTCATCACCCAAGTAGCATGGATTGCAATTTCATTGCAATGGATTGTGAGTTGATTGCAATTTTTGCTTGTTGCCTATACGTTCATTTGAAGGCGCTTAAAAAGTTGCAATTTTATTGCAATAAGTTTGCAAGAAATGTAGATTATGCTTGTTGCCTAACCTTCTTTTTCAAGGCACTATAAAGACTGCAATTTCGGTGCAATCATGTTGTAACAAATTCACGCCATGTGCCTGGCATCCAATTCTCTAGTTGTTTTAAAGTTTTTTCGACTTAAATGTCTCACCTAACCCAAATAGCCCAACATATTTTGAAAATATTGTCACCTTTATCAAAATATTTTCATGGCAATATTGTAATTAAGATATTTTCAAAATGTTTTTAAAACATTTTAAAGGAATATTTTGAAAATGTTTACAAAAAATATTTTTAAAATAATTCAAAAATATTGCCTGTAAACATGCATATTAAAAATATTCCTTATGAAAGTTTTGAAAATATTTTAAAAATATTTTTTGAAAATATTTTTAAGTTCTCAAGTTAGTATGTGGTGTAATTTACACCGGTGTAAATTTAGTGTGAGTACCTATTACGTGATATCGAAAAAAAAATCAGACAAAAAAAATATGAAAAAAATAAATAACACGAAAAAAAATAAATAATAGGCAAAAGAAAGAAGCCTGAGAAAAACGGCGTTAATCAAATCTATGATGAATGTTGAGCCATGCACTGACGCAATGCATGCGATAACAGCCTTAACAGGCGTGATTTCAACCCTGCTCATCATCAGCTCCCTGTAGCTCAGTGGAAGAGAGCTCCGCTATGACATTCGCGGGTCGGGTTCAAGCCCACTCAAGGGCGTCCGGTATTTTATGTTGCTAAACGTCGTAGGACATTAGGTAAGCATGGGTTCGAATTATTATAATTTCCCCGGAAAATTTAGGGGTTGAAATTTAAAGGTCGTCAATATTGAAATTTCTTTGCAAAAAAAAAATTGCAACTTTTTTACAATGAGGGGGTCAGATGTTGTAAAATAATTGCAATTTGGAATGAAATCATCTGGAAATTTTATTTCATTTAAATTGCAATTTTTTCGTTGCAAAATGCTACTTGGGCATAAAACTTAAATTCTCCATGATTTGTCGTATTCGATAGCAGCAAATTTGGTTCAAAATTTAAAGTCGTAAATTTGGATTGTTTCTCATGGAAGAGATGATTTAAGAACGGAAATTTTGAAACACCGCAACGGATATACGTGGTTTTGCACTTCAGTCGTGCGATGCATAGGCGGTTCTACGGGGGTGCCAGTGGGTGCCGGGCACCCCCAAGCAAAAATTAAGTACGGTTATCGGAACCGTGAAATTACTGCTTTTAAAGATTCTGTAATCGCTCACACTGAGAAAAAATCCCTGCAATTAATTGAAAATGTTTCGTTTTAAACAGAATTAATACAGTCGAACCTCGATAACTCGAACCTCGATAACTCGAAAACCTCAATAACTCGAAGAAAATGTCCGTTCCCTTCCGCAGAAGGCCAAAATCCTCGATAACTCGAAGAATTTGTTCCGTTAACTCGAAGACATTTGAGGCTCATTTGTACCTCAGTAACTCGAAGGAATCGGCGGTTTACCTCTATAACTCGAAGGCAACTACCATGTGTCAAATATGTACCTCAGTAACTCGAAGGAATTGGAGAAAAACCTCTATAACTCGAAGGATGCTTCGGCCCAGATAATCTCAAGGCGGCCGCAGGCAATCAGCGGTGGCAGGTTAATCAGTTTATCATCAGTTAATGTTGTGACGCGTTAAAAAAAATGCGCAAGTGTTCCGCGTTGAGTGTCGCCCAAAAAGTGAGCATATTGGAGGCGGTAAAAAACAGAGGTGCGAAGACAAAGGAACAAATTGCAAAAGAGTTCGGTATCCCACCCTGCACCCTCTCAACGATATTAAAAAACGAGGAGAAGATCCTTGAACTTTCAAAAAGTGACGGGGCACGTGGCTGCAAAAGGAAACGGGAGAGTGAATTTTCTGATGTCGGTTTTTTTAACGGACAAATAACGGTTTTTTTTTCTAAATTGACCTAGCACCTACCTCGAACCTCCAACCTCGATAACTCGAATTTTTCATCTCCAAACCTCGTTAACTCGAAACCTCGATAATCTCGAAACCTCAATAACTCGAATTTTTCATCGCTTCCCTTCAGCTTCGAGTTATCGAGGTTCGACTGTATTGATAACCGTGTTTTACAAATATTCTACTGTTTTTTTGTGGTAAGATTGTAGTTTTGCTAAACATTTTCTAAATTTAATTTATTGGTATTTAAGTAGATTGGAAGGAGAGAAAAAGAGAAAGGAGGGTAGGAAAGAGATAAAACTTGAGGGCCGAAACTTAGGCCTCCCCTGAGCGACCGTCCCCTTCGGAGCTGGTCTCCGACGTGTTCCACCTCTGGGCACCCCCAAGCACGAAGGTCTAGAACCGCCTATAGCGATACGGACATCCATCAAGTTTAAAAAAATGCATCAAGTCCCCGTCACCGCCGACCAACGCGTTTGTCGATCGAATCAACTATAGGTAGTATGATTAGGGGGTCTAAACGCCTTCAATTTTTTGAACGCAATACGGACATCCGTCGAGGTTGTATAGTTGTATCAAGGCGCCGTGACAAACGCGTCCCATTGTTTATCGTTACATACGAATATAAGTTGAGAGAGGCCACAGTCATAATGCCTTCAATTTTATACATACATATTTTTGGGCAAAATGAGGGACGACGTTTCTTCTTTTGCGACGTTGCAGACTTCCTTTGAAATTTTATTTTTCTTTCGAGAAGCTGGTTAACAAAAAAACTTAAATTCTGCATGATTTTTCGTATTCAATAGCAGAAGATTTGGTTCAAAATTTATAGTCGTAAATTTGGATTTTTTCTCATGGAAGGGATGAATGAGGAACGGGAAATTTTGAAACACCGCAATGGAGGTACGTGGTTTCGCACTACAGTCGGTGAGATACAGACATCCATCAAGTTTAAAAAAATGCATCAAGTCCCCGTCACCGCCGACCAACGCGTTTGTCGATCGAATCAACTACTGCAGCCTGATTGTTGAAATTGTTTGTTTGTCGGGACGATATAGATGACACAGGTTAAAAGGCGGAGCGTCATTGGTCGGCTATGTCTTATCGCTGCTTTGTCGTGCCTATGTCGGGTTGAACTCACGACAAGCTAACGGCACCTCTTAGGTCTCCGACAGTATATGTCGTCCATTCCATCTGACAAAGGCACGACAAAGCAGTGATAAGACTTAGCCGACCAATCACGCTCCACCTTTTAACCTGTGTCATCTATGTCGTCTCGACAAACAAAAAATTTCAACAATCAGGCTGCAGGTAGTATGAGCAGGGGGTCAAAACGCCTTCAATTTTTTGAACGCAATACGGACATCCGTCGAGGTTATATAGTTGTATCAAGGCGCCGCAGCAAACGCGTCCCATTGTTTATCGTTACATACGAATATAAGTTGAGAGAGGCCAGTCATAATGCTTTCAATTTTATACATACATATTTTTGGGCAAAATGAGAGCCGACGTTTCTTCTTTTGCGACGTTGCAGACTTCCTTAGAAATTTTAGTTTTCTTTCGAGAAGCTGGTCAACATAAAACTTAAATTCTCCATAATTTTTCGTATTCAATAGCAGAAGATTTGGTTCAAAATTATATGAGCTTTGGAAGCAGACAGAGATGCAAAAGCCATACAACTATTGTACCTCCAAATGTTGGTCATGAAAATAGGTTTGGAGGTCGCGAAGTTGGTCTTCGATTCCAGGCTCAGCAAGTCTGAGAAGACCATTATGACAGCATCTGTTAAAATGGCCGTTCACCTCCTCTTTTTTGAAATGCAAGGCATCACAATACTGGTACTTCACATTTAAAAGTCCGAAATTATTTTCCGGAATAATTTAATTTTTCCAGATTATAAATTTAAATTGTTATTAAATGATGATAATTTCAAAATTCCAATTCCAATTTCCAAAATTTCAGAGCATGTTATATCTTCTTTCAAAATTTATTGTCAATTCAAGTTGCTATTCAATTAAAATAAATTACTTAACTACTTTTTTAGGTCTAGCGCAAGATCTCAAAATGTCTGTTACACTCATGATTTTATATTTTTTAAGTTTATTCTTTTGTATGATTTTTCATTTAATGTTTTTAGTGTAGAGCAACATCTCAAAATTTGCCTTTTTTTATTTATTGAAATTAATAAATACATCTTCTTACAACAGTTATTTATTTTTTAATTTCAAGACTGCTGGGTCTATAAATTACTACCATATTTACAAAATTGATACTCGCAAACATGTTTTTTGTTTTTGCTGATGGGTACAACAACAGCCCCTATATGTAAAAATATTTTGTAGCTTCTGAATAATTATATTAAAAAATATAAATATGGGCATAATAGGTATAGTAAAATATATTAATACAAAAGTTATTGTTATAACATGGTGTAATTTCATTAATGACGGTTTATCACCGTGCGAAGCACGGGTTGGTTGCTAGTAATATATACATGTGAAATAATAAATATTTAATAATATTTAATAATAAATATTTAATAATAATTAATGAAATTTTTTTGGCTTATTGCTCGCAATGATTAGTTTGCATTTACATTAAATTTTGCCAATACTCACTCTGTTATTTAATAATAAGTATATATTAATATATATACTAATAATATAAAAATAAAATAATAAAAAAAATAATAAACCATTATAATGATAAATAATTACAAAATAATATAATAAATATTAAAAATAACAAATAATTAAAAAAATAATAATGTTATTTCTATAAAATGAATAAATTTATTTAATTCTTTTTTAATTTTTTTTCATACTCCTTTCTTTCAAAAACCTGTTTCTCCTAATATTATTTTAAGTATACTTTGTTGTAGAATGATGCACAGAAATGCAAGAATATCATTGCTTTCAATCATTGAAGCAGATCTGGGGACGTTTATTAGTGCTGAATGGACCGTGTTAAACAGAAAGGAACCAAGCCACATCAGCTATTGTCAAATTTAACAGGGAATTCAATTTTTTACGAGAGAACGTTTGTGCGAATTCCTTTGAAAATTTTCAGAAATTTACTTTGTATTATGGAGAAAATCCATGGAAATTTGCACAAAAATCCATACAACCGTTTTCATGTAAAAGTTGTAGATCCATATTGATAATGTAAGAGGCTGTAGCAAGCAGCGTGCACAAACTGAGGAAAATACAACGCGTTCGCCAAGACCCCGCATCCACGGTCCTTCTTATCAGTATCCGATACATGACTATCTGATACGCTCACCTGTAAACAAACCCCATGGATGCACTGTTGCCAAAAATTAAAAATTCAGTATCATCTACCCTCGCCCAAAAGTCCTATGATTGACAAGGGCGACCAGCGAATTACCTCGCCCAAAAGTGCCCTGATTTCGGCCTCGCCCAAAAGGGATGCGATCCCGAAGGACAGCAACGTCGGACGTAATTAGTACTTTGATGGGAGGCTGCTTGAGAACCCGGGCAGAGCGCGGCTACTCTCAGACTTAGAGTGAAATGCGGGTGCCTAGGAAACACTTCTCCGCAGTCCGCATTAAATTTTAAGAGTAAAAATGTGGAGTGCGCCTCAGATAAATTACCGAACTTTTTTTTCACTATACGTTAGGACAACTTTTTCAGCAACGTTGCCAAAACGTTAACTCGAAACGTTGCGCTCCGCGGCCAAAAGTAACGTCTTCCCAACGTTGTGAGCCAGGATCGTTACTCGATTTTTTGCGACGTTGCTACAACGTTGCTGCAACGAGCCATTGCCGGGCGCGCTATTCCACCCGTCAAAGTTGTTAAATTATTATTTCACCGCACTCAGAGAGAACAACTCTACTGATGCAGCACTTTCCACCGAACCTAGTGACGGCGAACAAACCTTGAGCGATCTCACAGAAATTGAAGGAGGTAATAACTCTTTGATAAATGTTTCTCTGCCTAGTCAAACTAAAGTGCCCACTAGCATAAATTAACTAAATGAAGTTTCAGGGATACTAACCCACTCAATCCCTGGTCATGCATCTGCTTCAAACTGTCGTACAAATAGCACATCAAATAATACTAGCCAAACAGATCCTACCTTGTTCAATGATGATCCTCTTGGGAAAAGAAAAGAACAACAGAAACAGACTACAATGGCGCTGGACTTTAAGGACACCGAGGCGAAAACCCATTCTCTTCATTTTTTCTCGGACAGCCACGGCCGGGGCCTAATGCACCTTATCAAAGAGGGACTACAGCTCAACTCTACTGACCAACTTAGAGTGAAGGTTATCAAGCCGGGAAAATCCTTTTCTGAAGTAGTTACCACTCTCTCAAAAACTGAAGCCAAAGAAGTAACTTTATGGGCTGGGGCTAGTGATGCATATAAGAAAGAGGCTATGAATTTTATTAAAACGTTTTTGTCTCTTCTACTTAAATGAAAATAAAGATAAGAAAATCTATCTAGTAAATATTCCGAGGAGATGAAATATTACCACTGACCCCTATTAATTTAGAGATCTATGACACCAATAAAATTCTATATATGAGTTGAGTAAATTACATAAAAACCAGATAATTATTCGGTCAGATATTATCAAGTCTCAACACTACTGTAAAGACAAAGTCCATTTGAATGTCATTGAAAAACCGCTAGGAAAAAAGATACTTGAGAGAACCGCAAAAAATTGCGATTTTTTTCAAATTTCCCGCCATTTTCAGCGCGCTCAGGCGGATGGTATACGCATGTTATCATAACTTTGATACATGATTCTAAACTAAAATTTTATGTACTTTCATTCTGCAAATAGCTCTTTTTGCCGCCCGACGCACAAGGAACGAGTTATTAACGATTTTTAGTCAAAAAATGAGATTTGGCAATGTTTTTTCAAGATGGCGGCTTTAGCGGCAAAAGTCGACGGCAGAAAAGTTCAGATTCGGTCTCAGCGCTAAAAACTACATGGTAAGCATATTCAAGAAAGTTTTTCGCAAAATTTTTCAGGTAAAATTGAGTGGAGCGGTTGCGTGAAATGCACCGCCGCGGAAAACGCCCTTGGAGACCGTAACTTTGGCAACGCTGCGGAGCCGTCTCGTTACGCCCTAGGGACAAGTCTGATACACGAAATTGTAGCATTTTGAATCTACTTTCATTTGGGCACATACGCTAACCTTCTAAAATTGCTGGAAAACAAGTTGCAAGCAAAAAACCTTAAAAAAATGAAATTTTGAACATTTTGGGATTTTTTATGGCAACCTTGTAGTGGGCATATTTTTTATCTGAAAAATTTCGGACCGCGTGGAAAATGTCCGTAATTTTATCTACTTTAAGGCAAGTTCTTACACACGTACTCGAAAAACGAGAGAAAATCGCCGATTTTTGGCCGTTTTTTTCGATTTAGGGGGTTTTTGGGGAGGGGAGGGGGGTTCCCATAAAGTACCGATGTCGCAAATTTGGATTCTCGTTAAGGACCCTCTACGGATGAGAAATCAAGTGAGAAAAAAAGTTCCCCTCTCAAAACCGCATGGGGGCCATTATTATCCTCAAATGACTGGACTAGTAGTATTTGATATACATTTTTTCTGTTCGTCGGCTGGTCAACGTAAAGCAACGCGACGACCCTCACACACGGCACACGGCTGAACTTTTATACAGAATATCTAAAAAACGTTTAAGCCTATCAAAAAAATTTAAAGACGAATCTTCTGTATTAATGAGCGCTTTATCTAAATGTGTAGTCAAACCTGCATTTTTTTCAGCGTATGAATAAAATTTGACCCATTTTGACGTGAGGACCCTCGAATACCCTCAAAAACTTTCTCAAAATCATTGATCACCTAAAATTTAAATTTGCTGGTCTGAAACTGCTAGTTACAAATTTTCATGGCAATCGGCTTACAGTTGTCCCTTTTTGGAGAAAAAAAAAGGATGTACTTTTAAAAACTTTAGATGACTGTAGCTTTGTGGGGTTCAACTTGAGGCAAAAAAGTCTCACTTTGACATGATAAATCGCTCTCTGAGATCTCTCTAGTTCAACCTGGGACAACCAGAGTGAAAAAGGATAAAATGCTATATCTCTAAATTGGCGTGGAGGCGGCCTGGAAAAGGAGAAGCGATAAGGTAATCCACAAGCCTCTTGCAGGCTTGTAGCAATCTTCCTTGCAGTTATGGAACCTTTGGTTGCCGAAGCAAATCGACAGTGCAGGTCGGCAATCACATATCTCGTTTGCGGTGTCTAAAAATCTCTGCCTCTATGTTATTTTTTTAAAAGGAGAACAAATTGATATAATTCCTTGAGGTTTTTGCAAAATTTTCCTCGCACAGAGAAGGAAAATCACGGCAGTTTTAAAGATTTGCCGTTGAGTAGTTTTCCGTTTAAAAAATGAAGTATGACACGAAGTCTGCAACGTCGCAAATCGAGTTATGTGATTGCCGACTTACACCGCCAAAATGTAGTTTTGCAATCTTGTGGCAAGTTTAGTGGTAGTTGCTAATATTGCAGGCTTGCAACCCAAGCACAAAAACTGCTTCATTTGCAATCTTGCTGCAAGATTGCAAGATTGCAAGGAAATGCATCCCAGTGCCAATACTGCAATCTTGCAATAACCTTTTTGAAAGTCACTGTGCTTACTGGGGTTTCACGTGCTTACCAAGCAGTGGTAAAATCGGACCCATCACGTGAGGAGACGAGTCCAATAAATGTTGAATATCTCAGGCATGCATGGATCATGTGTCAAAAACTACAGTTCATTTTAAAGTTAAAAGTATAAAACAATGACAACAGTTTTCCTTCATCTATAGCAGTTGCAAAGAAAAAACAGGAAATCTTACATATAAGGATACACTTAAAAATCCTAAGTTATCTACATGTTCAGCACAATAACTGTTCTGGAAAGACAAACCTTTGCAGTATGTTGTAAAAAAAACCCTCTGATTATGCATTATTTTTCTAGAATTGCTTCAGGCCTTTGATTGTTGGGTGGAGAAGTGAAGTAATTACACAAATGAGGTATTTGCAAACAATTATTTTATTACACTGATGTAAAAAAAAGAGAGAAAAAAAACTGAAAATACACATAAAACAACAGATACAATTGCCTTACCATTTGGCTGAGGGACACAGTTAAGCCTGTCTACATCGGGAGGAGACTACAACAGCGAGACAACAATGCGGAGAATTTTGACAAGAAAAAGAGTGCTCCTATAATTTTCATTTGAAAACTCTGGTCAAAAACACATTTAACTCAGACAAATTTTCCACGAGGCCGAATTTTATAAAAATAATATGGGGATTTAAGAATGAAAAATTCCTCATCTCAGTGTCTCCCCCCCCCCCCCCACAATACCCTCCTCTTGCCTTTTTTCTTTCCTTGCTCTTTTGTGGTTCTAAAATCCCGACAAAAGTAAAATACTATTATTTTTAAATACTAACTGTAAGAGGACATCTATTGGCTTCGTTTTTAAAAGGATGCATGCTATCGAAAATTAGTTTTGGAAGTTGATACATAGATTGTGCAGTCTATCTTCAATACATCAATAAATTTTGATAGATTAAGGACACAGAAATCTTTTCTCCACAAATGATTTGGAAAATCTGGCTTTTAGACTCATGATGGGTACCGATTTTACAGAATAGTCCTTACCGTCACTTTACTTTCTACCATAGTTCGTGAGTGATATTTTTTTAGCCACGATCGCGTAGTCCTGACCTTAACATAAACTTTTGAGGTTTTTCACACATTTTCACCCTCGAGGTCATTGGAGGAAAATTTTTTTTAACAACCTCCGTAAAGATGTACCCAATATTTAGTGATGAGAAAATGACGAGCGTCCTTTTTACAAATCTATTCATTATGCCATTTTCAAGAAAGCAATTTGGCTCAATTACAAAAAAAAATGCGTCCTTTCAGTTTCAAAAAAGTTAATATGTATCTGGTCACTGATACGAGATGTATACATCTAATAAGAATAATACAACAGACAATAAACCAACAGGGACATACATGATTCATCCTTTTTTTGTTACAAAAATAGAGGTACCTACGAAGGATGTAACATAATTAATCTAATGATTATCATTTCAACTGTCATTAAAATACAGGTTGAGACGATGCGACTCAAGATGCAATAATAAAGACAGTTACATTGATGAAACCAAGAAATCAAACGAATTCATCATGTAGAACCATGGGTTTGATGGGGAATAAACTCACTCATGTGATTTAGTTTTTCTTTACTTTTAAGCAAGGTCAGTAAAACAAAACAGAGTATCTCGAGTAAGTCCTCCAGGATTTACGCCTCTAATTGTTTACTGATAAGGTATCAAAGAAAATCATTTATTTGTGCATTCCTGAACATTTTTACTTGAATGCGCCTACAATACGTGAAAGCGCTTAAAATATGCAGAATATCAACAAGAGAAAGGAGAAAAAAAGCAGTGGTGAGAGAAGAGAAATTAGTCTTCTCAGGGCTTACCATTTGGAAATGTATTTTTTGTTACAAAACTGCCATGTCGACCCATTCCTTCTAGGTACAGTTTAGCGCCTTTCGTTACAGTCTAAAAAGAAATGAAGAGAAAAAAACATAAAAAAACGGAAACAAAAGATACAAACAATATGCTAATTCAGAAGGAAATTCTCTCAAAAAATTCCTCCTAGCAATTGTTTTTTTAGATCTCAGTAAAAGCATTCGCTCAAAAATAGTATCTCTCTAGTGGATGACTTACTTTTTTGTTGTGGTCCGATCCTTTAATCATATTTTTCTGTGATTACACGATGGCCATTTTGAGTGTTCAATAACACATCTTCAGGTGTAAAATTTTTTCGCGATTATTCCGCACTTCAAAAACTAAAACGATAACATGAAAAAACTGTAGTTTGCAAAAACGTTCACTAGGTATTGGTACTAATTAACTGGTATCCTTGTTATCATGTTGTTGTTTTTGTCAACTGATTCGTTTATCATATCTGATATTAAAAATCTAACACATATAGATGAGCTATTGAACACTCTAAATGGACGTGTAATCACAGAAAAATACGAACAAAGGATTGGGCCGTAACAAAAAGTGAGTCAACGGGTGATCATGACATCCGACAGAGTGATAAAACCCTTGGTATTCACCTAAATCGGCACTCGAAAATTTGCGAGGAAAGCCCCAAGAGCTGATGAGAGCAGAGTCAATACGATTTTTCGCATCAGCCCGCGGTTCACGATCGATGAGGGAACTGGGCGTTAATGGGTTTTAGATACAGGTCTAATTACCTCTCCCCGAGTTTTGGGTTTTCCATCGACGAACTCGATGCGATTGACTCGGCTATGCCTTCAAGTTCATTGATTCCGAACTTATACCTGGCCTTTTGGTATTCGATCTTGCTTTAATAGCAAAAGACGCTGGTATTCTATCCCCTCATTTGAGCGGATACCAAATGGCCCGGCCTTGGTATCAGATCTCGGATCTGAACTCAAACCGTGGCGGCCGCTTATTAACTCAAATCGACGCCTACATGATACCTCCACCACGGCACACTTTTGTTCCAATTCACTTTTCACTGCTGAAAAATTACTGCGCGTGACAAAGAGTCTGGGTGTCAAGCTAAGCGTACCGAAGCAAAATGTATGCAGGATTATAACTTGATTGATATGTTATTATTAATTCTTTATCTATTTAAAGTCCCTCGAAAAAAGAATGTTTGCGGAGGGGCTCTTCGCAGACGGGCCAAAACCAAGTCCGCGAAGTGAGGGGATTACAGAGGAGCAAATTACATGAGGGGGGCTCTTAAGGGGAGGAAGAAGAAGAAACAAAGAGAAAAAGAAAAAAAAAAGATGGTATGACTAAACAGCTTAAGAATTTAGGATTCGCTAAATTTTAATTCAAGTTAAGTACTAGGTTTCGAAAAAAATTCTCTTGAAGAATGACAATATTAATCCTTGAATTAGTCTGAGAATTCGCCTCGCATAAAGAAGAAAAATCACGGAAATATTTAAGAATCGATTGACGATGGGTAATTTTCTATTTAAAGAATAACGTATCAACGGTGAAACTCCCAAACCACGCATCTCGTTTCAGTGTTTTAAAATCGCCGCTCCTATTTGATTTTTTCAAAAGAGAATAAGTCAACATAATTCTTCGAAATTTCTTTCGGCAGAAAGTAACCCATGAGGAGGGGGGCTCCCCTCCCGCCAAAAATTTCTCAAGATTCCTCTTTGGTCGCAAAATTGACGTCGATTCTCCAGAAAAAGACGGTTTTCCAGGTAATCGACCCTGAGGACTCTGAATTTCATGGTCCCTAAGCTCCGCTACCCGCCCTTTTGGGCAGAAACCGCCTTTTTTTAGAGAATCGACGTCAATTCTGCGACCAAAGAGGAATCTTGAGAAATTTTTGGCGGGGGCGGAGCCCCCTCCTCATGGGTTACTTTCTGCCGTTCAGAGGGGTCAATTAAAACTCTTGGGGGTCACTTGAGATGTAAAAGTGTTCTGCTCCTCAATTTGGATGCAATCAATTTGCGATTCGGAAAGGAGCCCCGATTTTTAAAATTGGGGCCCCCGTTTACCCCCAAGGGGAGCTAGAGGAGCTTCGGGACCATGAAATTTGGATTTCTCGGGGTCGATTACCTGGGAAATCATCTTTTTCTGGAGAATCTACGTCAATTTTGAGACCAAAGAGCAACTATGGAGGGGGGTACTGTCCCCCTCTTTAGGGGGTCATTTGTGGGCCTTGGATGGGCCGATTATGGATTTTTAGGGGTCAATTTCACGTGAAATTTTCCGTGTTTTCCAATTCTGATGCGATTAATCCGCAATTCGGTCGGGAACCGTGACTTTTAGCATCGTGACCCCCCCTTTACCTCCCAAGGGGGGTGGAGGGGTTTCGGGACCACGAAATTCGGATTCCTTGGGGTCAATTCCCTATTCAACCCCGCGGTCTCCGACTTCGTACGACCTAAAACAACCGAGAAAAAGGCCTGGTACGGGTGGTCTAAAACACCCTGTATCTTAAATAATGTCAGAAAGAATATGTTATGTTAATATTTGGAGAAATACATATTTTGTTTGATCAAAACCCGAATATTTCATCATTATATGCTCCTAAAATTTGTTTGCCCGAAAAAGAGGACGTAACACAATCGCCTTTTTTACAATCTTTAGGAAGACAGGTTCACATTGGCATTTCATGGTTGTGACAACTTCAAACTCCAACATATTCTACTTTAGAATTGACCTTAGGTTGCGCGATTTTATCACTTACGTATCTGTGGAAATAAAGTAAACTTCCAAACGCATTTTACTGAAATTTAAGTTTTTGCCTATAGCCCATTTTTCTGGCGATGTATTCCATTGTCTAAAATTAGTTTTTATATTGACAGCGAAACATACCTCGCATACACTTTGTCTAGAATCCCATATTTGCTCCCAATTTTGTAGAGCTCATGGTCATTTCTTTCCAGCACCACTCCGATGATATTGAGTAGATCTGTTTTCCCTTAGTCAAGATCTGGAATGCGGATCACGACATTTATACCAGTATCTGTTAGTTTAGGTTAGCATTTGTTAAGACGATGTAATGATCGTTTTTACCTGCGCTGCATTCTTGCACATTTGTTAAATATCGGTTTCTGACACTTGGCACATCACTCACATTTATTTTACATACAGTCCTCACTTAAATAAAAATTGTACACTTCAAAAACAGATTCGTCAACTAATAACACAATTCAATTGCAAGTAATCATTCAAATTAAAAATAATAATACATGCGGAGCGACACATCATACGTGCAAAGGAGCTTCCGATAACTGACTTGTTGACAAACACATGAATTCTCCTCTCATCTGTGCAATCAGCTATTCTCACGGACCCACGCATGAGCCATGAACAGGTATGTCTCTTAATAAGTACCCAGTGACATCTACTCGTCAACGCGGTTGTCATATTGGACCCTCAAATAATTTTCTTTAACGTCCGCGGATTTCAACCTTAGCAATCAGTATTAAATCAATCACTTCTTTCTTTTTTAAAAACCAGGGATTTAGAGCTGAGGTTTGAGGCAGCATCATAAACGGAGCGGCATCGGCGCGCAAGGCGGAGGTCCGGCGCGGACTTTCATGCCGCGTCGAACAGTGCGCCGGGGATAACTTTTTGATGCCACCTCAATTAGCAGACACGTCGGACGCTAGCGCTGCGCCGCGGGCCCGGCTGCCGGTCGGCTAATCGCACCGGGCTGTGTTTTCAACCCTTCCTCGGCGTCCACTTCTTAGAACTTTTCGGCGAGGCGTGGGCCGCCGCGCCGCCAAGACAAAGGGGTGTTCCGCGAATTCATCGCCAAGTCCAAGGGTCGCATACCTCGGCGGTCTTCTGGGACAACCCCGTCGGTAATGAAGCTGGGTGGCGGGACCGAAAATTGATGCTGTATTGGGCCGCGAGCCGAGGGTCCGGCTTCAAAAGTTGAAGCCCATGTTGGTCCCTAAGCCAGCATCAAACCTCAGCATCAGCGCTTGATGCCGGCTCGGCCGGCACGCCGGCATTGGGCTTCAATGTCCGAAGCCGGCGACGGCAGGTTGCGCGCATTCAGCGCAGCGCCGCCGCATGCCCGCATGACCGCTACCTGGGCGTACGGCATTAATGCTGAAGCTACGAGTCGATGCTGTACGGCATAACCTCATGAGGCGCCTCAAATGCCGGTTAAAAACGTTCCTTTCAGTTAAAACTGGTCTTCACTGCTCCGTTTAAGCATGCAGTTAGTTCTGGAATTCACTGGTGAAAACTAGTTCTGACAAAGGGGGTTTGTGGACACTAGTTTTCACTGATTTCGAGTTTTTACTGTAACATATACATTGAATCTGAGAAAAAAAAAAACAAAAACGAAAAGTAATCAATTACAAAAAAATGGCATGGAAAAAAAATCCGCACAAAGTAAACAACTGGAAACTTACTCTGTATGCTAATTCCGAATTTTTGACATACTCTTCGTGGATTGATCCCAGTTCACTCTCATGAGGATTAAACGTTAACTCATGAACTTGAGCTCTGTCAGCTAGCAAACTAGCCTGTGGGAATTTGGCGATGCAGTTTGCCAAAGAGAGTGCTTGACCTAGGACTAAAAAAAACGCTGGAAATAGCTTCACGTCAACCTTGTTGTAGAAAAGCAAAGAAATTAATAATTGGTAAATAAATGGTTGCAATGAATTCAGAGACAAATGGATGCCTCTGGTACCCACCAGGCTTGTGCGATTACTTACATTTAAATAAATAAAATTTCTGAGTGATCTAGACCACTCATAAACCATTTGTACCTCATGATAGGCTCAAAGAGAACTGTAGGAAAAAAAGTTTGTTACCTTAATCAGCCCCTCATGATATGTTGAAAATATTTACAGCCCTTCTCAAAAGTCTTCTATAGATATATTGGGGGGAGGGGGGACGCATATTTCTCGGAATTTTAAAACGATGAGGGTGTAACTTCAGATTCGGATTTCATAACAAAAAACCTTGCAATTCCGGTCACATTTTTCAGACTTGCTCTCTTTTGTAACGTACTTGAGGGTAATTTTGCAGCAAAGTCAAATTGGACGTT
The DNA here is from genome assembly GCF_918797505.1 of Bemisia tabaci. Classification (NCBI taxonomy): domain Eukaryota; kingdom Metazoa; phylum Arthropoda; class Insecta; order Hemiptera; family Aleyrodidae; genus Bemisia; species Bemisia tabaci. The sequence continues at coordinate 38,722,982 of NC_092793.1, forward strand.
GCTAATTCACTTAAAAAAAAAAAAAAAAAAAAAGTAATTAAAATCTCGGAGAGGACGACAAAGCCTCTCTTTTAATATGCCAAATCCTGTCACTCCATCTCCAAAACTGGGGTTTAGCATTTGAGTCCACCAATTCAATTTGAAAGAGTGAAATTTAACTTTAATTAAAATCCTACATGAGAAAGGAGGAGTATCGTTTTGAGCCTTTACCGGCCCCACCTGGATTTTGCTGAATGTTTCACATTTTCAAAGTACTAGTCCTAGCTAGACTCTGTGCCAAATATTTTACCGAAGAAAGCCCGTGCAAAGGTGCAGCAGCGCCTCAAACCCAAAATCCTGGCATCGAAAAATCGTTATTTTCGTTGTTCTTTTCGACTGTTTACACTCTTCCAGCAGATGTTTTCTACATATTTTTTTGCGTACTTTCCATTCCTGGCTTTAAAAAGGCCTTCGATGAATTGTAAGAGGTCTGGCGGTCTATTGTTGCCATTTATGGCCCATTTTTAGGGGTTTTTTCAGTTTTACACACGTAGAACTCAATTTAAACTAAGAACCGTGTACGTTTTTGAAAAGAACGCAAACAAATGAATAAAAATTGATCAGTAAAACTTTTTTCTGCGTTGCCAAATTTTCGAGAAAAATCGTTCCAGAGAGTCAAAAATGGCAAAAATTCGATAAATTGCCACGCCTAAGGTACAAGAAAGTGGGATACAACTTTTATATTGACGTGCGTAACAGCTCTTACTCGTATATACAACACTAGTCGTGATTCACGTCTAGCCGGGGAGTGCCCCTGGACCTCAGTTCTTCGCTTCGCGATAAACTTGTGACTCGCTCCGCGAGCCGCCGCGCCACCGCCCCGCATGGTTTTTAACATAGATGAGAAGACAACATCTTTGTCTTAACCTTCTTTTTCACCAAGTTTTACAGAAATTGATGTTCCAGGAGCCGGGACCGCATTTTGGTGCGGGGCCGCCATCTTGGATTTTGAAATGTTGAAAATCTGACGAAAAATTCGAGTTTCCCATCGAAATACACCTCCTGATACCGAATTTCACCAAAATCGATGGATATCAGGAAGCGAGATAGCATTTTAGGCCACAGTCACCATCTTGGATTTTGAAAATATGAAAATCTGACCAAATATTCAAGTTTCCCGTCGAAAAGTACCCCTTCATACGGAGTTTCACGAAGATCAATACAACAGGAGGCGACTCAGCAAATTAAGCCACGGCCGCCATCTTGGATTTTGAAAGTTTGAAAATCCGACCAAAAATTCGAGTTCCCCGTTAAAAAATACCCTAGGGTCATTCCATGTCAATTCGAACGGAGTTGTAACCACCCGACTCGGATTTCCATGATTTTTTTTTTACTTAATCCATCGGTCAATGTAAGAAAAAACCCAAATTTTCAGCTCCATATCTTCAATATTTCTTGAGAAATTTTTTTTTGAAGTTTTATGGCCTTCTCTAAAAATGCACTCTCCAGACTCAGAAAACGGGAATGACTCGTGTTTGAAAAAACCTCATAAGTCTTGCAGTTTTAAAGATTTTAAGCTGAAATTTGGCACACTAGTTCGTGTTAGTATGTATTTTAAGGGAAAAATTCCCAATTGAACCCGACTCACTCAGGAGGGCCAACTGAGCCGAAGATACGCCGTTTTAGCCCTGATTTTTAACGCTAAAAACTAGTTTTCTTAAAATGGGCATAGCAACCGAAGCTAACGAGATATTGCCAACTTTTTTTTTCTGTAAATCAACTTCAAAGTATGCTCTAACTGATTAAAAAATAAAAATCGTGGGTATGCAGCTTCTTCATTGGTTAATCACACTTTTTAGCAAAAAACGCTCAAAAAAATTGAGTCTGGGGGTAGGGTGCGGCTTATACGAGACATTAAAAAGGTTGAATTTTGAAAATGACAAGGGACCCCGCCAAAACGTTCCTAATAGTGTAAAAACAAACGTTGTAGAACAGTTTTGCAGTTGGTCAACATTTAGAGGTCGCGACGGGCTCTTAAAATTGCAAAATTCGGCTAATTTTCGCATTTTTTCAACCATTTTGGCAAATTTTCTCAGGCCTCACGGAGAGTTCTAATTGATAATTTTATTCATAAATAGGCAATATATAACCTAAAATGCATCCCATCCTCCACCTTAAGCCCCAAGCCCCTCCAACCCCCCTCCCTTACCGATCCAATATAAATACACTCTTTATAAACTACGCTATTTTGGTAGTGACCAGAAATCTAAAGTAACACTGGTCAACACGGTTTCAAATGTGATTGTCTCAGAGTAGTTTTTAGCGCTGAGTCCGAAAATGACCTCCGTCATGCTGGGTCAGTTCGATTTTCCCCGGAAACATCAGGATTTTCCTAAAAAATCGAGCTTTTCCGGTGAAAAATCAACTTTCCGGAAAATCTGTGCATGATGGAGGAAAGATAAGGTCATTTTCGGATTAGCAGCTAAAATTACATGGGGAACCATAAATTGTATGCCTATCAAAGTTTCCGTTCTGTTCCAAATATCGAGGTTTTTCCGGACTAGTGCCCCTTTCCGCCCATGTAACGCATGTAATACCAGTCCGATTGATTTGCGTTGGAAAGGAGGGAAAATATTTTTTCTCAGGCGACTGGTGGAGTTGACTCCACTAAATGATTGCCGCTGCAGCCGAAAATGACCCTCAATTTTTTCCAAAATCTATCAATTTTTTGGAAAAATCGATTTTTCGAAAATAAATGCACCTCTTTAAATCAAAAACGTTTAAAAACATCCCCTCTTTTCGGAATCTGGATATTTCAAAGGTTCTGCAAAAAAACGAGGCTCATATGCGGCTGCAGCGGCAATTATTTAGTGGAGTCAACTCCACCAGTCGCCTGAGAAAAAATATTTTCCCTCCTTTCCAACGCAAATCAATCGGACTGGTATTACATTCGTTACATGGGCGGAAAGGGGCACTAGTCCGGAAAAACCTCGCGCGACTGGTGGAGTTGACTCCACTAAATAATTGCCGCTGCAGCCGCATATGAGCCTCGTTTTTTTGCAGAACCTTTGAAATATCCAGATTCCGAAAAGAGGGGATGTTTTTAAACGTTTTTGATTTAAAGAGGTGCATTTATTTTCGAAAAATCGATTTTTCCAAAAAATTGATAGATTTTGGAAAAAATTGAGGGTCATTTTCGGCTGCAGCGGCAATCATTTAGTGGAGTCAACTCCACCAGTCGCCTGAGAAAAAATATTTTCCCTCCTTTCCAACGCAAATCAATCGGACTGGTATTACATGCGTTACATGGGCGGAAAGGGGCACTAGTCCGGAAAAACCTCGATATTTGGAACAGAACGGAAACTTTGATAGGCATACAATTTATGGTTCCCCATGTAATTTTAGCTGCTAATCCGAAAATGACCTTATCTTTCCTCCATCATGCACAGATTTTCCGGAAAGTTGATTTTTCACCGGAAAAGCTCGATTTTTTAGGAAAATCCTGATGTTTCCGGGGAAAATCGAACAGACCCAGCATGACGGAGGTCATTTTCGGACTCAGCGCTAAAAACTACTCTGAGACAATCACATTTGAAACCGTGTTGACCAGTGTTACTTTAGATTTCTGGTCACTACCAAAATAGCGTAGTTTATAAAGAGTGTATTTATATTGGATCGGTAAGGGAGGGGGGTTGGAGGGGCTTGGGGCTTAAGGTGGAGGATGGGATGCATTTTAGGTTATATATTGCCTATTTATGAATAAAATTATCAATTAGAACTCTCCGTGAGGCCTGAGAAAATTTGCCAAAATGGTTGAAAAAATGCGAAAATTAGCCGAATTTTGCAATTTTAAGAGCCCGTCGCGACCTCTAAATGTTGACCAACTGCAAAACTGTTCTACAACGTTTGTTTTTACACTATTAGGAACGTTTTGGCGGGGTCCCTTGTCATTTTCAAAATTCAACCTTTTTAATGTCTCGTATAAGCCGCACCCTACCCCCAGACTCAATTTTTTTGAGCGTTTTTTGCTAAAAAGTGTGATTAACCAATGAAGAAGCTGCATACCCACGATTTTTATTTTTTAATCAGTTAGAGCATACTTTGAAGTTGATTTACAGAAAAAAAAAGTTGGCAATATCTCGTTAGCTTCGGTTGCTATGCCCATTTTAAGAAAACTAGTTTTTAGCGTTAAAAATCAGGGCTAAAACGGCGTATCTTCGGCTCAGTTGGCCCTCCTGAGTGAGTCGGGTTCAATTGGGAATTTTTCCCTTAAAATACATACTAACACGAACTAGTGTGCCAAATTTCAGCTTAAAATCTTTAAAACTGCAAGACTTATGAGGTTTTTTCAAACACGAGTCATTCCCGTTTTCTGAGTCTGGAGAGTGCATTTTTAGAGAAGGCCATAAAACTTACCTTTACCTTTCTTACATTGACCGATGGATTAAGTAAAAAAAAAATCATGGAAATCCGAGTCGGGTGGTTACAACTCCGTTCGAATTGACATGGAATGACCCCCTAGGTTACAAGTTTTCACAATAATCCGTCGGTGAAAATACGGTGTACTGATGCGAAACTTTTGGGACAGCCTATGTAGATAGGGATCAGTGGGATGTAGAGGTTGTATATTTAGTGATAGGTTTAGTCAGGGTAGATTGATTAGTGGGTTGAGGTTTGGGATTAGATGAAGTTGTAGTTATAGGTAACAGGTTTTGTGGTGGAGGAGGTATGTTAGTAGGTTGGTTTATAGTATTATTGTTAGTTGATGATTGGGGGGTAGTTGTCCAAGTTTCTTTTTGTTGGGATTCTACATTATTCATTATTTTGGGGGAAAAAATGCTGAAATCCTTTTATCGTTTCTAAACTTGGTTTAATTGTTAAATCTCTTGGGTAAGATTTGATATACTTTTCAAGTCACTCATCCGATGGTAGTTTTGGATCATATGAATCGAAAAATTTGGCTCTTTTTCAATGGGGGAAGGTGATTAGGCCAATTCTGAATATGCTCTGGTTTTAATTGTCTTGTTATCTTCAGGGTTGCCCGTTTCCATAGGGATGGAGTCCTCTAGTTTTGTATATTTGTTTTTAAATTGGGGAAAATTATTGATTTTCAAGTCTACAGGGTTTATTTCTTCTCCTGTAGGAGTTTTTTCTTGGATTTTGCAGATGGTCCAGTCATTCTAGCTTTAGACCTCGGACAAATTAGCACAAACTTTTTCTTTGGTATGTAGGGTCTCTAGGTACCCAATAAGACAGAAAAACAAGTTTACCAAAAAATTCCACCGGGAAAGTGGTCAAATCGCAGTTTTTCAAAATGGCGGCTTGCGGCGATTTTCAAAGAGGACGTGCATACGGATTTTCATTTATAACTCACAAATAATGCGTTAAACAAAAAAATTGCAAGAGATCAGATTTAAAGATCATAAAATTTTGATTAAGAATCATATACAAAACTTAGGCTTTTATTATTTTTTTTCTTTCCGAATTTTACTATTGAAAGCAACAACCGGCAAAATCTGTTGATAATTCACGATTTTTCGCGTTCTTGACCATTTTTAGGTCAAAATAATTAATTAAAGGTTAAAAACAACGACACCACTGAAAATTACGCTAAGTTTTACATAAGTATACCTATTCATTTTACCTTTTCATCTTTTATGACCTCATTGTGAGACGAATCATTCAAAAGCATGAAGTCAATGTTTAACAACAAATTCAGCTGTTTTTTTTCCGTTTCCAGCGCTTTCGATCAATTATTTTTCAACAAAAGTACAACTTATATATACTTTTTTGAAAGGTTATAAAATTTGCAAGATAAATAGCACACTGGTTTTCCTTTAAATTTTACAACATGTACCTGAAAAGCGTATTTAAGGAAATTACGCTAAAAAATGATTTCTCTAGAAATTGCAGAATTTCAACGATTTTCGACTTTTGGACAGCTGGAAACTAACGATACGATTCAACGATGGTAATAATTGTTTAGAGCATAAAATTTCCAAAAAATTGCATACCTGAAATTACTGTTTCAAATTTCTTGAAGAGAGTTAGATAAGGCGTTAAAGTTGCCTATTGGAAAACCCGGTTGCTCTGTTTAGAACCTTCTTCTTAACATATACCCAAAATTTTCAAGTTTAGTCATTTTTGTTTGAAGTAAATTTTATGGTACCAATGTAATAGCACATAAAAGTTAAAAAAATGTTAATGAATAAATTTTTGAAGGTATTTAAGTGTACTTAGAAGCCAATTTTTGAGACGTTAAAAATGTACAAATTGTTCAATAACAAGGCTTTGTCTCATGTTTTTGTGGTTTTTCATGGCTGCAAAAAATTTCATCAATCAAACCATGGTAATCATCGAAAAGCTAGTAAAATTTTGTGTAAGAAATATACCTTTATTTGTATTTTTGGCGTCTCTCGTGAAAATGCGGAGGCAATGTTGAAAAAAATTGCAATTTGTCCGAAAAAAATTTTCCCGCGGTTTTTCCTTATTTTTTAGGTGTTAAAAGGCGTTTAAGAAAAAAAACAAGGTGCGAAATGAAAAGTTCATGAAATTTCCCTGAACCAAGGGCTATTAAAACTTGCCGTAAAACCTATTTGAGGGGTCGTAGCACTGAATTTTGGTTTAAAAAAAGTTAAGAAAAAAATGATGAAATTTAACTTTATTGTTATTTTTGCGATTTTATTGCTTTAAAATGAGCTTTAAAGTTAAAGTGAATGATGTAACTGAAAAGTACGTTAAATTTTGGTCTAGAAAAGTATGTTCAACGTCCTTTTAAGTAATTATATTTGCCGGTAAGATAATTTCTTCTGGGATCAAAAATGACACTTTTCTGAAAAAAGTCCGTTTTTAGCTCCATTTTCCTAATTTTTAAGCATTTTAAAAGTGTTTGATCAAAAAACCACTATAACCACGTGAGAGTACATAAAATTTACAATAAGATAGGGTACCTTGTTTCAAAAATTTCCATAATTTCTGGGTTTGACACGGCTTTATTTAAAATTGTAAAAAATGGCAATATTTACAGAAAGTTGAGTTTCTATGCAAAACACCATCCCTCAAAAGGTCATATCAATACAGCAAATATTCCATCAATCGTGAGAAGTTATTTAAATAATTTCTGGAGAGCAAAAATTAATTAACGTAATATAAAAAAAATAATAGGAGGGGAAACAAACTGACCCACCTCCTCCTCCCTGCTTTCTACAAAGAGCGCAAATGGATATATTATGACCGCCAGTACGGAAGTAACAGATTCACGCATACAAAGTGAAGACAAACATCGTATTTATGCATAAAATCACGTAAAAATAAACGAATAGGATAGAGCTTGGCGAAATCTATACATTTAAGGGTTTTTAAAAATATTGCGGAATGGGACATCTCACATATGAGGGAAGTTACAATGCGAGCACATCCGCCGCCGCCGCGAAGCGCTTTACGTGAGGGATTGGGCTGTGTAATGGCGGCAGCTCGGGGAGCGGGTCTTTTTGCGTCGGAGGAATTAATAGTAAAACTAATAATTATTATGATAAATTCAACACACCGTTGAAGGTTTGGAACTTTTGGGCGGCCAACTCTAGCATAAGCGCGAACAAGGATTATAACGAAAGTACAGATGTCAGCGGGGGGCGGGGTTGTCAACAGGGGAGAGGGGTATGCACCTATGCTTTACGTGATGTACCGCAGGCTCGTGTGAAATGGTGAAATCTAAGTAAATAAGAAGGAAAATAATAAAAACATTAAAATTTTACTGCCCGCGGCATCTTGTCAGCCGAATATGCGACATCATTTCGCACATTATTTAATATTGTTTAGCTTTCGATAGACCCAGTAAAAAATTAGTACATATTTTATTTCATTACTCAGCTTTGTATTTCTTAATCTGTGTCAATTAAATATTCGACGATACTGAAAAAATTACGTTTTAACACTTATACTCTCAATTAAACAGCTTGGAGGACGAGGTGCACCTCGTCGAGCTATTTCGAGAAAAACATGTTTAAAGTTGCTAACTATTATACACAGCCTTATGACAGAAAGAGAGTTCAAACTCACATTTTGATGCTTAAGCATTGGATGCTTCCGGTGAATTTTTCACAGACTTTATTTTAAACCTAGAATTAGTTGGCACCACTAATGTGTCATTTTTTTCGAAATCTGCACTTATGTGCCTTGTCCTCCGAGCCCCTCAATTACTTTTTTACCCTATGTCTTATTACCTTATATTACAAGTTTTCAAACCAAAACCGACAAACTTTGGTCAAAATACAAGGTAATATTCAATGTCATGAAAATCAGCCGATAAACAGATATTTTAAAAATTAAGGCCGCCATCTTTTTTCCACTATCTTGAATTTTGATTCAGACTGAAAGTAACGTCAAATTCGAATTTACCAGATCAAAATACCAGGATACATCGAGTTTCATGAAAATCTGCCGATAAATAGGTAGTTTTCAAATTGTACCCGCCATCTTTAATTTTAAAAAATTATGGCCACCACCTTCGATTTCAATTCCGGTTAAATTCGACATCAAATTCAAATTCTCTGGGGCTAAATACGGGGTTATACCAAGTTTCACGCAAATCAGTCGATAAACAGGTATCTAACAAATTATTTCCGCCATCTTGAATTTTGATTCAGACTGAAAGTAACGTCAAATTCGAATTTCCTAGATCGATATACCGGGGTACACTAAATTTCATGAAAATCTGCCGACAACTAGGTGTTTTACAGTTTTTTTCCTAGGATCTTTAGCTGCGATAGGCCAAACAGTAAACGGATCAGGTATGCCCCTCCCCCCCCCCCCCGTCGACCATCCCTCTAAGGTGCTTCTCCCCTTACTATGTAACACGACTAAATTAATAGCAAAATTTATTTCAAAAATAGTCGAATATTCGTGAAAAAGGGTCACACTAATCGAAATTCAAGCCAAAATTTACACAAAGTAAAAAATGTCAAATTTGACACCATTCCATAAAGGCCCTATAATGGTCTTATACCTTCAGTTAAATTTTGATGTAATATGTGTTTTGAAAAGAAAATTTCATACTCTTTCCATTGGTGTCAACAGTTTTGAGAGAAAAAATTCTGCCGAAGCTGTATTTAAAAAGTTACAAACCAAACTTGAAATTTCAAGAAAATTCTAGCCTTTTTTTCGGTGTCAGACCTCGTAGCTCGGCACCAACAAGTCGAAATTAAAAAAACTAATATACATTTGTAATCAAAATTGTATCCCCTAAAAAACGACAAGAATGATTTTTTTCACTGGATGCACTAGAATTACGCAAAATCAGGAAAACGCTGACGAAGTCAAGAATCAATTTATACGTAATTTCAGACGGCCGCCATCTATACTATAAGCTCCAAGACCTCCTAATTTTGCGAAACTGGTGACGCTTAGTTCCAGCGTTCTACCAGGCCGATTTTTATGATTTTTGCGGCAATCGACGAGCAATTGTCTCTAGAGAAGCCAACTTTTTTCGGATTTTCAAAATATGGCCCAGGTTTTTTTATATTACGTGGTAAAGTTGCGAATTCTCCCATTTAAACAATGTAAATTTATACTTTTTGTCATAGTTCGTTTGAGCGTTCTACCGGGCCGATATCCATGATTTTTGCGTAAATCGACAGGTAACAGGCCCTAGATGAGCCCGCTGTAATCAGATTTTGGAAAAAGGACCCAGGTTTTTTTAAAATCACGTTATAAAAGTGAGTGAGTTTACAGAATGCTCTGGTACTGCTACCGCTATGCGCGGGAGGATGCGCAGTGGTCGAGGAGGTTGCGCAGTAGCTGTGTAGCCTGCGCATCAGCTCTACACTTATCTACACAAGATTCGCGCCAGTGTCCACACGTCGAGCGGTGGTCGAGTCGTCTAAGACGTCGAATGCGTCCATTTTGAACTCGGTGTGGGTTCGATCCCCGACCCACGAAGTCTTAATGATTACCTGTGTGACTATCACTGTGCACTGTTTTACTGCAATATTTCATCAAGCAGTCATTCCAAAACGCGTCCTTTTAATTTTAAAGTAATTTTAAGTAATGTTTAAAATTAAAGTATACCTCATATCGTAATTTTTTGGGGGAAAAATAAAACTAACACCGATAGGAGGGTAAAAATAGGGCCGCGAAGCGGCCCATTGATGGCGCGGAGCGCCTTCAGGGGGTTGGGCCGCGTAGCGGCCAGGGGGCGTAGCCCCCTAGTTTTGTTATACGCAATTTTGACTGTGTTCCCGAGGGGGGCTAATGGTAAACTTTTTTTGGGGGGCTCTAGACATGTTTTGGAGCGCTTTAAAACACAAGAGAAGTTTGTGCTAATTTGTACGAGGTTAGGCCCTTTTTTTGGCTAGAATGACTGGACTAAGATCCTATCGTTAAGTTTCAATTTAAGGGTTTCTTCATTTCTTTTTTCAGCTATTTCTTTAGCTTTTTTGTAGTTAATGTTGTTTTCAGCCATAATTTGTTTTATTACGTTTTTTTTACCTCGTTCAAGGCAGGAGTTGTTGAATGTCATACGGTTGTTGGAGCAATGGAAGCATTTAATTTGATTTGTACAAATGTCATGCCCTGCATGGTATTCAGTACATCTAGGGCATTTTGTTTTACTTTTGCAAACTAAATTGCCTTAGTAGTCAGTTCTGTGTCCGTAGTTCAGGCACTTTGTGCATTTGGTAACATCATTAATAATTATTAATAATTTTTGGTGAAGCATCTATACCTGTGACTTCAGTCACGGGCTTTCTGCTAGTTAGCATATAACCCTTTGTTGGTGCCAAAAGTGTAGCTAGCTCTTGGACCATCAACAGAAGTTCCTCCTGCTACAGGTCGAAAAAATGAAGGCTGTGAATCTCACGATTGCTCCCTCGCTTTGCACTAACAACAGTGGTCTTGTGCTCCCTATTCACTGGGAAAAAATTGACAATGGACCACTAGACAAGGTACGAATTTCAGCATTCTGATACATGCTACTTAACCAAAATTTCACGTAGAACACGATGCGCACAACGAAAATGACCAAAATCAACTCCTTACGAAGATATTCGATAATTTTGATTCGTGAATTCAAACCACCCGCTCATGAAAAACTCAATGCTCTACGTGATTCACATCGCGCGCTAAACGTTTATCATGACATTCTCTGCGATATAAAAATCTGGCAACCTAAATCTTGACGTTTTGGCTCAGCTGTAGCAAATTGCTCATAGTTTGAACAACACATGGTGGAAAATGAACATTGCTCGATTGAGAAGATTGCTGAAACCGTTGTAGTGCGCGATTTGACTCACGTAGAGCTTTGAGTTTCTTGTGAGCGGGCAGTTCAAATTCCTGGCGACCAATGTGAAATAAAAACGTTAATATCTTCGTTAAGAGTTGGTTTCGGTCATTTTAGTTGCACGAATCGTGTTCTGCGTGAAATTTTGATTCAGAAACATGTATCAGAATCCTTTAATTCGTACCTTGTCTAGTGGTCCATTTGGAGCCAAAAACATTTACTATAGCCTTAACTGTAAATAAAGCTACCCAGAACCAAAAAGAATGTGACCTTGCTCTATTTAACCATCGTGTCTTAACCCTTATGAAATCTTCTGAACTTTCTAATTCTGGAGGATGCAACCTGATTTATTTATTTTTTTCCTTTTGAATTATGGCTTCTGGGCTGAAACTAGGACCCATATCTGCCTCTATAAAGTAGCTCAGATGCTACATTCCATTGTACTAACCAGTTCCACATTGAGTTGTATCAACGAGAAGACCATACTTGTGAGCCTCCAGGGCCTGGATACCACGACCTGTCAGTAATAAATCCATGCTTCTTGTTATACCCACCGCACACTGTAACCTTCTTAGACTCCACTTTGAAACAGGAATACCTAGAGACATTTAGAAGACTAAACATATTTTTGGTAAAAAATAAAGAACAAGAGAAGATATAAAATGATAGCACCACACTACGCAAAAAGTGTGAGTGGGTTTAATGCTCGTTGAACCAATAGTCTTGAAGTACCTGAGTGCATGCATAATTTATCAATTAATTTATTCAATTTCGGTATTATTGAACGTTGTTATCTTTCTCTGTGTTTTGGTACAGTACACTGCTATGTTTGATACAGTGCTCTAGACAAGTATTAGAATTTTATGTATCTTATTAAAATTTTAGTATCATATCCATTCTCACAGATATATTTTCAAATGAAAAATGAATTGTGTTTTTCCTCCTGCTGCATGAAATTTGAAAGTCTTAAAAATTTTCACATTTTTATCTTCCAAAACTTCCACCTCATCTTACCTGCCTATTGCTGTTACATGACACTTATTATGAATTAATTAGGTATCAACTCTGTGACTGACTTACGACAGGTGAGAAGTTAAGATCATCCACTATATTACTTTATTTACAATGATTAGTCATATTGATTACCTCAGCATCAGTACAAATGCTTTTGGCCAATCATTAACATTTAAGTGGTGATCAATGTGTTAGTGGGAATAACTGATTTCACAAGGAAATAGGGAAAACAGATTTAGTCCAGGCAACAGAGGATAGAATAGGAGAGGGGACCTTGCAAAACTTAGGTGAAATCAGGTTATAATTGATTCCTATGTAATTTTTTACGCTAAATCTGAATTTTTGGTCTCCCTACAAATTATTCTTGTGCTAACTCCGGAAAAGAGGAAAAACCGCGAAAAATCACGTTTTTCCGCGGTTTTCCCGAGATATCTCTTTTCCAGCGCGATATATCGAGAAAATAATTAATTCCACAAAATTAAAGCTGATAAAATTTCCTATAAATATGAACCGAACGTTCTTTTCATAGGTTCATTAGGGAGAGTGCTGAAACCGTTGAAAGCTCTAGAAACTCGTAAAATCGCGATTTTCCACGGTTTTTTCGCCATTTTGGTAAAATAGAATTGTTCTTTCGCAAAATTTCAGGGTAGTAATACCTTCAAAATTAATACTAATTACTTTTTAGACCAAAGTGATGCCGATTTTTCCTTTTTAGGTCTAGTGGGTGTCAAGTGAAAAGCTCGAAAATCGCGATTTTCCGGCATATTTTCGTATCATTTCCGTTCTTGTACATAGAACTCATTTAAAGTGACTTCAAAATTCAATCTTATAAAATTGTCAACATACATACGTATACTTCGCTCCTTTGGCGCACCCCAAACCCATCAAAGGTGTAACTTTTTCGTCCATTTTTTCCGTCTTTTTGCTGTGGAAATGCTGTCCAGAATGATGGCGTTTTGGCAACTTTGCCCCTCATTTCTCAAAAATCGTGCGTATACTCACGCTAAAATTTTAACCAGAGTCTTAGGGTATTATAAGGTATCGTTTGGGCCCAGTTTTAGAATGATACCCGCTGGTCCAAATTGTGCCAAAAAACGGTCGTTTTTGGCGTCGCTCTTTATAATATGGTAGGCACAAGTTAACATTTTCAGACAGCAGAAAAGAAAGAAAAAAAAACACCGATAACACCTATACCAATTCAACACTTACGTTCCTCTTGCCATGTTAAAATAAGACCCAATTTTATATCTTAATAGCTCTTTCACCGATAGAAAATATGTTAGATTATACCATTATATCTGTGCTTTTCATTATTATTTCAGATCCTCAGGATATTCAGCCAGCAGTGTACCGGACCATGCGTCTGAATTTTACTTCTTGACATTTAACATATTAACTACTTGTTTTTGCATAATTGATAAATTGTATCAATACATTCTTTGAATATCAACTTTTTGCATTATTTACCCTTTCGACCCACTCAAATCCGTTATTTCCTTACCTATGCAAGGAACTCTCAACATCATTTAAGTATGTTTAAATGATGATAAAAAGTGGAAAATCACAATTTGTTGCATTTTTTGAGCTACTAACTTATCTAGACGCAGCACTTTTTGACCCACATACTAAAAGCTTTTTACGTCATATGAGTTGAAAATTGTATAAAATTAAATTTCGAAGTCTCTATTAGCCAAGTTTTTGGCACAAGAATGGATATGTTATGAAATTTTGCCAGAAATCTCAGAAAATCATTCTAGAAATTGTATTCATGCATTCTTTGAATGTCAACTTTTTCCATTATTTACGCTTTCGACCCACTCATATCCGTTATTTCCTTACCTATGCAAGGAACTCTCAACATCATTTAAGTATGTTGAAAATTGCACTATTTTATTACGTCGTTTGTTGTCCACACACCTTTCGGTAGATGTGCACACGTGGCGTTTGGATGTCACAAAGCGCCAGAGTGCACCAAAGGAGCGAAGTATACGTATGTATGTTGACAATTTTATAAGATTGAATTTTGAAGTCACTTTAAATGAGTTCTATGTACAAGAACGGAAATGATACGAAAATATGCCGGAAAATCGCGATTTTCGAGCTTTTCACTTGACACCCACTAGACCTAAAAAGGAAAAATCGGCATCACTTTGGTCTAAAAAGTAATTAGTATTAATTTTGAAGGTATTACTACCCTGAAATTTTGCGAAAGAACAATTCTATTTTACCAAAATGGCGAAAAACCGTGGAAAATCGCGATTTTACGAGTTCCTAGAGTTTTCAACGGTTTCAGCACTCTCCCTAATGAACCTATGAAAAGAACGTTCGGTTCATATTTATAGGAAATTTTATCAGCTTTAATTTTGTGGAATTAATTATTTTCTCGATATATCGCGCTGGAAAAGAGATATCTCGGGAAAACCGCGGAAAAACGTGATTTTTCGCGGTTTTTCCTCTTTTCCGGAGTTAGCACAAGAATAATTTGTAGGGAAACCAAAAATTCAGATTTAGCGTAAAAAATTACATAGGAATCAATTATAACCTGATTTCACCTAAGTCAATCCTTGTCAATCCTTATTGCCTGGACTAGTGGTTCTTTTATACAGGGTTATCCAAAAGTCACCTACCACCCCTGTAACTTTTTTCCTAATTGAGATAGAAGTTTGAAACTTTGGTAATGTTCCTCGGCTTAAGGTAGCAACTTTTTGGTCCCCCCAAAATTTTGGGGAGCGGCCCCCCTTAAGGGGGCCGGGGGCTGACTTTTTTTTTTCAAATGGCAACCCCCCTTTTGTGATGCCTCATTCGAAAGATAATAAAAAAAGAAAATTTTTGGCGCAAATCGCAGGTCAAAATGTTGATTTTTGACAAAATGTCGGTCGGTCAAAGTTAAAAATGGCGGAAATTTGGCATCTCCGTTTTTAATCGGCGGATTGGTCTGAAACTCAGAATCCTCAAGTTTTTCGGGGCGAGAAAAACGATTCTGGCGTTCGTTTTCTAGAAATGTCAGTCCTTTTCAAAATGGCGGCGGTTAAAATGGCGGCTTAGAGCGGGAAGTGGATATTTAGGCTGCTTATCGTCGGATTTGTATGAGACATGGTATCGGGGGTATTTCGGCACGAGAAGAACGAATATTTCATTGGATTTTTGAAATTTTTAAAAACTTTAAAATGGCGGCAAAAATGTGGATGGCGATGGTGGATGCGGATTTTCCGTTATTTTTCCGCCACCATTACGACGATATTCAATGTTTCAAGAATCTAATGAAAGATTAATTTTTTTCGAGCCAAAAACCACCAGAATATTGACTTTTGTGCAAATCCATCGGTAAACAGCTTTGATATGGATTTTCCGTCATTTTTTCGCCGCCATTTTAAAGTTTTTAAAAATTTCAAAAATCCAATGAAATATTCGTTCTTCTCGTGCCGAAATACCCCCCGATACCATGTCTCATACAAATCCGACGATAAGCAGCCTAAATATCCACTTCCCGCTCTAAGCCGCCATTTTAACCGCCGCCATTTTGAAAAGGACTGACATTTCTAGAAAACGAACGCCAGAATCGTTTTTCTCGCCCCGAAAAACTTGAGGATACTGAGTTTCAGACCAATCCGCCGATTAAAAACGGAGATGCCAAATTTCCGCCATTTTTAACTTTAACCGACCGACATTTTGTCAAAAATCAACATTTTGACCTGCGGTTTGCGCCAAAAATTTTCTTTTTTTATTATCTTTCGAATGAGGCATCACAAAAGGGGGGTTGCCATTTGAAAAAAAAAAGTTAGCCCCCGGCCCCCCTAAGGGGGGCCGCTCCCCAAAATTTTGGGGGGACCAAAAAGTTGCTACCTTAAGCCGAGGAACATTACCAAAGTTTCAAACTTCTATCTCAATTAGGAAAAAAGTTACAGGTGTGATAGGTGACTTTTGGATAACCCTGTATGTATTTGAAATAATATGACCTGAATAACAGGTGCACTTACCAAATCTACGACCGTAGAAACCAATTAAAGCCGTATCTTCCATGAGTCTGAAGTCACACCAAAGAGCCAACTCAAAACCAAATCCTACACCATAACCACTAAGTGCAGCAACCAGGGGTTTTTTTACATACCGCTTGATTAGACTCTGGAAAAAATGTAACTTTTCTTGAAAGCAACCATGAAACAAATGAAACTGATAGGACCAACTAAGGTTTCAAAATAGTGTTAGGTTTAGTACGGAACATATAACATTTTTCAATGATTTTTCATTCCTTGTTATTTTATTAATTTTGCTGTTAGTTGTTTCTATTACATTTTGTTTAAGATTTGAGTCTATAACTTATCAGGATAATCTAGATAACCACTTGCTATGACTAGCCCAAGAGCGATTGCGATTGAGGAGGTTTTCAGACAAAGAGACCAGAACAAGGGGGCAAGTTCTTGAAGTTAGGCATATTGTTGAGTCTAATACTCGTCAGACGTACTTCTCACAAACTGATTGCGATGAGCGCGTGGGTTGTCAGACAGTATGTTGGAGTTTTATAGCCAACGTCCGTTAAATTCAGCATAAAGCTGATATTGCACTACAGAGGAAAAAAGCTCACACACAAGCACAATTTTTCCTCAAAGAGATACGCTGTTTGGTGCAGCACTCGTAACGACCACTCAGGAAGGCAACTGCAGACGCATTTCGGCCTTGTTGTGCCAATCTTCAGTGCAACGTAGCCTCTTGAATTTTCTGCGCCAAGCTCGGAGAGGTCGTGAAAACCAGCTCTAGACTTGGGCAGGCAGTTGCTGGCGGCAAGTAAACTTGCGCCATCTGGTGAGCGATTATCCAAACAGCTCTGCATATGCCTCGGCAAGGCGGTTTTACATTAACAGATTGCGGTGAACGCACGGGTCGTAAGACGGTATGTTGGAGTTTTTGAATGGTTGCTTGGTAATGCTTCCTAAATGGTTGTTACTAGTGTTGCACCAAACAGCGTATCTCTTCGAAGGAAAATTGTGCTTGTACGTGAACTTTTTCCTTCTGTAGTGAGATACAAGCTTTATGCTAAATTTAACGCACGTTGGCTAAAAAACTCCAACATACCGTCTTATGACCCGTGCGTTCACCGCTATCTGTTAGTGTAAAACCGCCTTGCCAAGGCATATGCGAAGCTGTTTGGATAATCGCTCACTAGATAGCGCAAGTTTACTTGCCGCCAGCAACTGCCTGCCCAAGTCTCGGGCTGGTTTTCATGACCTCTCCGAGCTTGCCGCAGAAAATTCGAGAGGCTAGGTTGCACTGAAGATTGGCCCAACAAGGCCGAAACGAATCTGCAGTTGCCTTCCTTAATGGTTGTTACTAGTGTTGCACCAAACAGCGTATCTCTTCACTGCGTACTCCAACTTCAAGATAGCAGCTAATTGCTCACAAAATGGGT
Organism: Bemisia tabaci; assembly: GCF_918797505.1. NCBI lineage: Eukaryota > Metazoa > Arthropoda > Insecta > Hemiptera > Aleyrodidae > Bemisia > Bemisia tabaci. The sequence goes on from NC_092793.1 coordinate 38,740,654, forward strand.
CGAATTCCTTGAATTCAAGTATCGTACTGTGTGTGCTAAGTGCAATCATATTTTGGGATCATGACTTCGTGTTGAGTATTGTTCCTACATAGAGAAAAACAAGTAGCAAAAGCTACCTGCTGAGGGGGCGCCGCCCCCCCAGACCCCCCCTTTCAAATTATATATGTGAGACTTTGAGTATCATAGAAGTCGTGCGGCGACATGCCGAATGAAATGCCAAAATTAAAATTATTGGATCAGATGATGAGCTGATAAAAGCCTTACCCAGTAATTTGGGAACATTTCTGACACAGTTTGGTTGCTTTAACTATCACTTTGATTTGCGAAGTACAAATCGTTTTCACTTCGTATGTAGTTAAATTTGATTTTGACTGACTTAGTTTCTGATGGATTCAAATTCATAATATACATTTAGGTTCCAGGGAAAGAAAAATGCAGATGAGCTACACTTCACATGAATATAGATTGATTAAAAATAAATAATCCGAAGAAGTGATGGAATAATTGATAATTGTTTACTACAGTAAATACTAAACCTAGGATTCATAGGAATTTTAAATAAAATCCCACCCATCACTAAAATAACCCATATGTATATACTCGTGGTGCCTGCTCTCGGCTCGATTTCGCCGAATGGAATTCTTTATCATCGCGGTTGTCCTTGTTGCGTGCGGGAGGAAATGAAGGCGCGCTCGCAGTAGCAAGAAGCAGACGCGCCAGGTTGCTTGCGACGCGTGAATGTAGCTTAACCTCCACAGATTAACAAACCGTCGAGCAGCCACGCGAAAAGTCCTATACCTACATAGAGAAAAAAAAGGAGGTATTTGCATCTTGAGGTTTGTTTACCCTGTGACGTAGGTCTGTACAACCTGGCCAGCGAAATCCGAAATTCGAACTATGAAAAATTGACCATAATTTCCGATTTTCCGAGGTGTAAAATACACAACTCAGCAGAAGAAAAAAAGAAAAATCGATTCGATATTTCTGGAGATAAATGTATCGATACGGACGATAAATAAACGTTGAAATATCGATACAATATTTTGGTCTAAAATATCGATAGTCAGGTGGCGCGGAGCGTCTTCGAGGGGTTGGGCCGCGTAGTGGCCAGTCGCTAGACGATAGAATAATCGCACCCGAAGCCCGAACCCAAATTATTGAGCCTCATTCGAGCGGGTCTCAAAGGGGGGCCCAAGGCTGCAATCGCGGCCGAGCCTCACAGCGGTCCCGCTAGGCTAGCGGCCACCGACCCTCGGAAAAGTCGTAAAAACGAATGACTCAAGTTCACACGTGCAGGGCTCGGTGCATTGCAGCCAAATTGGTCTGTTTGTTATTCAGGGATAGTGTCCTAGCATAGGTTTATTTAAAAAAACAATTAAATAAGAGGAGGGATTTCAACCCTGAACAATGTCCTTCCCCCCCCCCCCCCCCCCCCGGGACCACGGACGGCCTGTGACCCTGGCCGGCCCGGCCCGGCCTCTATGTCAGTTTCGGTGAGCACAGTTACAGAGATGGACCATTTTTTTTAGGGAGCGAACAAATCAAAATTTTGAGCCTTAAGTTGGTCGCAACCATATCCGGAAGTCGTTACAGTGACATTTTTGTGCAACATGCTTCTGTGGAAAGTGCAATACTTAATGAATACTTTTGACAAATCGTGTTTTTTCCGGTTTGCACTTCAAACGTGATTTATTTGTGGAGTGTCATACGTTCCTTTTTGAATTGAAAAACTCGTCAGATGCATTGGGTAATAAAGAACAGCATCTCTCATTTCTTAACGCAGGGGGCGGCAAATTTTGCATTTTTTTAAAATGTAGGTTTAAAAAAAATCGGATTCAGAAAAAAAAAATTACAAACGAGAAAGCGTCTTTCGGTGACACAAGAGACAGCACTTTTAATTAGTCGAGTTAAGAGAGAAACTAAACACGCAATTTGGCATGGAGCGGTGCAGCAGTGATGATGGGGACTTGAGATAAAAAGGAGAAGCCCTCAGCGCGGCGCACGGTGAATCGAGTCAATGAGAGAGGTCGGAAAAAATTTGGGAACTTAAAACGCTCAGAACTCCGTTTATACAAGAACCTAATGTTCTGCAAGCTGTTCCACTGGTTTTCTCGTGATATTTTCTTCCAGTATCACCCCTTGAACTTTAAAATGTGACGAAATAAACATCAACATTTGCAGTTTTTGTCAAAAATTTCATGTCCAACCCCTCTAATTGACTCAATCCACTGTGCGGCGGTCGGCGTGATACGCATAACGCCTACAAGACTGTACGAATACTTCACGCATTGTGCCAAACACAGTGCGGTCAGCGCGGCGCGTCAGCGGAAGTTAAAATTATTAAACCACACTTATGTTTGTTCTTGCATAATTTTTATGTACCTTCATTTCTTACAAATGGAAGGCCTTGTTCACACATAGATAGGTTTACGGAACTTAACTTTCGCGCAAAGTTCCGTGCGAACTTTTGCTAGTAGTGAGGGGCATAGTGTCCTTTCTTTTAATTTTTCTTGTTTTGCCGGTTGAAAATGCGGGTGTGATCCCTGCGAAACGTCCCGGGTTTCTTATTATATTTTATGTGTTTCTTTTTATTATTTGCGGCCTTAGTCCCGTTTTAAGTTGTTTCTCTGTTACTGTTTCGGGCCGATTAAGTTGTTTTTTATTGATGTTTCGAAACGAATGAGAAGGGGGCGGCAAAATACAGGTGGCCCATAGGCAGCAAGTAGGTAAATCCGGCCCATGGGCGGCAAGTAGGTAAATCCAGCCCTGTTTTTTAAATGAATTTTGAGTCAAATTTACGTGAGAAATTGATTTACCAAGATTATTTTTCTTAATTAAAATTAACTTTCTTTTTAATACAGTTTTTACGTAAATACATTTGTTCGTAATTTCCAATACTTTTTACGAAATTTTTATGTTAATTTAATAATTATGTAAATTTGACTTCCTTTTCCGAATTTTTTCTTTTTTCGCGTTTTACTGTGACTTTTAACAATTTTAGACTTTCTTTCCTTACTCTAGTAAGGATCTAGTCGTCAGAATCTATCCTGAACGACAACTTACATTCATGGAAAATAAAGCTTTAAATGTTCCTGACCATTTGTTACCATCCAAACTCACTAGAACACATTGTATAGGTATATGAAAAATTTGAAGAGCATCGCTGTCAAAAGCTAAGTTCTCCTTCAATTTAGCTCTTTTTGTATGGTCTACGGGTAAGGACAAAACTAACTGTTTTTGCTAAACGCTTACTGTTTTTTATTCATAAAATTTGAAAGTCTCAATGAAAGCAAAGCTATGTCCAATCACAGCTAGGTATTTTTATTTTGAGACTGCACATCCCAACTTCTCCCACTTTTTCAGCCGAATTATTTTTTTTTTGGGCTAGATTTTGGTTGGTGCAGTAATGCTGATGGTTATTTTTAGAAGACTATGATGGTGAAACCTAAAGTTTCCAATGATATTTTATCAGCATAGTAAACTCAACCACGACTTCAATCATAAATAATTCCATTTAACGAAATCAAGCTGAAAGGCACAAGTAAGGGTTCATGAAAGTTGAAGTCATAGCTCAACATTATAGGGTAGGTTCAAGTAACTTTTAACGTGTTTTAGACTTTTTTTTCTTACTGTAGACCCTGAAAAACCACTTAAATTCAAGGAAAATAAAGCCTTAAATGTTCATACCCATTTTTAAATGTCAGAACTCACTAGACCACATTATATTCATGATAAATTTGAAGAATATCGCTGTGAAAAGTTGAGTTTTCCGTAGATTTAGCACTTTCCGTATGGTCTTTAAGGTAATGACAAAAAGTGCTAAATTGAAGGAGAACTCAACTTTTGACAGCGATATTCTTTAAATTCATCATGAATATAATGTGGTCTAGAGAGTTCTGACAGTTAAAAAATGGTTATGAACATTGAAAACTTTTAGTTCGATGAATTGAAGTTGTCCCTTAGGGTCCATTAGCGCTAAGGAAAAAAATTCTAAAACTTGTTTGAACCAACCCTATAATATTCTCCCACAGGATTCACTTTCAGACAGTAATAATTATTCAACATAAACATCAACCATTACTGATAAATCATCAAAGATCCTATTGGGCGAAATTCAGCCAAAAAGCACCAGTTTGGAGTCTTGACATTTTGGCCACCGTTGGTTGCTTATTTACGCTATTAAACTGTGACTCGATGATAAAGAATGCCATAGGGCGACATTCCGCCGAAAGGCACCTGTGTGGGTTCTTTACATTACGGTCACAGTTGATTGCTAAACGCTACCAAACCATGGCTAAATGATCAGAAATTCCATTTGGCGACACATGTTAACACTCTTTGAACATCTGAGGTATGAGTTCTGGAAATTTTGGCTATACTTGGTTGCTAAACGCTACTTAACAGTAAATGTTCAACAGTGACTTGATGATAAAGAATGCCATAGGGCGACATTCCGCCGAAAGGCACCTGTGTGGGTTCTTTACATTACGGTCACAGTTGATTGCTAAACGCTACCAAACCATGGCTAAATGATCAGAAATTCCATTTGGCGACACATGTTAACACTCTTTGAACATCTGAGGTATGAGTTCTGGAAATTTTGGCTATACTTGGTTGCTAAACGCTACTTAACAGTAAATGTTCAACAGTGACTTGATGATAAAGAATGCCATAGGGCGACATTCCGCCGAAAGGCACCTGTGTGGGTTCTTTACATTACGGTCACAGTTGATTGCTAAACGCTACCAAACCATGGCTAAATGATCAGAAATTCCATTTGGCGACACATGTTAACACTCTTTGAACATCTGAGGTATGAGTTCTGGAAATTTTGGCTATACTTGGTTGCTAAACGCTACTTAACAGTAAATGTTCAACAGTGACTTGATGATAAAGAATGCCATAGGGCGACATTCCGCCGAAAGGCACCTGTGTGGGTTCTTTACATTACGGTCACAGTTGATTGCTAAACGCTACCAAACCATGGCTAAATGATCAGAAATTCCATTTGGCGACACATGTTAACACTCTTTGAACATCATGAGTTCTGGAAATTTTGGCTATACTTGGTTGCTAAACGCTACTTAACAGTAAATGTTCAACAGTGACTTGATGATAAAGAATGCCATAGGGCGACATTCCGCCGAAAGGCACCTGTGTGGGTTCTTTACGTTACGGTCACAGTTGATTGCTAAACGCTACCAAACCATGGCTAAATGATCAGAAATTCCATTTGGCGACACATGTTAACACTCTTTGAACATCTGAGGTATGAGTTCTGGAAATTTTGGCTATACTTGGTTGCTAAACGCTTCTTAACAGTAAATGTTCAACAGTGACTTGATGATAAAGAATGCCATAGGGCGACATTCCGCCGAAAGGCACCTGTGTGGGTTCTTTACATTATGGTCACAGTTGATTGCTAAACGCTACCAAACCATGGCTAAATGATCAGAAATTCCACTTGGCATAATGGAGATGTTGCATGTGTGAGGAATTTGCGATTTGACTGTTGAATCTTGGGTAAAAGGTCACGAGAAACACGATGGTGCCACTGGTTTTCTCTGAAATCATCTCCCAAGCTCAAAAAAAAGCACTCAAGTTGAGGCCAAAATGGAGGGAATATCCCACCCTACCCTGAGAGTCCAAGTCTAGATCAAGACCAACTCTCCATGCAAAGATAGGGAGCTAATACATTGACACGGCTACCAATTTATCTGGGGACTCCAAAACTGAAAACACGGCAACCCTGCTAATGTATTTGCTCCCTATCTTTGCATGGAGAGTTTGTCTTCATGTAGACGTGGACTCTCAGGGTAAGGTGGGATATCCCCTCCATTTTGGCCTCAACTTGAGAGCTTTTTTTGAGCTTGGGAGATGATTTCAGAGAAAACCAGTGGCACCATTGTGTTCCTCGCGAACTTTTATACAAGAATCAACAGTTAAATTGCAAATTCCTCGCACATGTAACATCTCCATTGGGCCAAAATGGACCGATATCAATACCTCATATGTTACTTGGTTCCTCGAAAATTCTCCTCTTGGACTTAGCCTAAAAGTGTGGACACTTTTTAGCCTCCGGCGAAACCTAGAGTCTATACGGCTTCGCCGCACGACTAAAAAGGAGGTGTTTGCATCTTGAGGATTTGTACCCACCTACGTCATCAATGTAAACAAGGCGCTCGTTGAGGGTTATGTTGACGCTGTAAAAACGGACCATAATATCCGATTTTTTTACTTAAATCAACTCTTTAAATAATTTCAAGCACTTTTTGTAGAATGACTTTTTCCCTTAAATTACACCATTTCCAAGAAAATCGACAGGATAAAAACGTCGCTGTACCCAATGACGTCATCAAAGCTATAGATACTCTATGAAAAATTCCAAGATGCCCGAAATGCAAACACCTCCTTTTTTTTCTCTATGTTGTTCCTAGGTGAAGAGAGGGAAATAGGAGGGCCTAAAATTCTGAAATATATATGATGAAATTCATGAATAGCCTCTAATTGCAAGGGTTTTTTTAAGCGCCCATGATTGGTCACAATTATGAACGAAGGGTACTCCTACAAGTGCGGCAGAATTTTTCACCCAACTTTTGATTCTACAACAATTTTGGCTGCCACCTCAGCTGCCATTCAGAATTTTGCGTTTAAGAATAGAGATTGAAAAGAACGTTCCACCCAAAATTGGAGTTCTACCGCTTAGGGCAAATAAAATAAAATAAATTCCGTTTGCTCAAAAAATTAGTGGCAAAAATTGATTCTCACACTGGATAGAAGGATTTTGGATTGTTCTTCAGACGCTAATTGCTCGAGATCATAACCTGAGCAGAAGTTGCCTCCTTCTCCATATAAAACACCAACATATGATGAGGCATCATTTTCAAACTTCGTTAGTGCCGTTTCTAGTTCGTTAAGTAGCTGAATATTTACAGCATTCTTCTTTTCAGGTCTATTCAGTCCGATTAAAGTCACTTTCTTGTGCTTTTTGGTGATTACTAAAGTGGCGTCTGCAAAGGAAAAAAATGTCATGGTAAAAATTTTATTGGTTTGCTCATCCTGTAAGTATGGGGGACAATGTTTCCCAGGAAATGCAAGTGCTGCAAACAGAGGAGTTCCTAGAAACATTGCGGGACACTCTTCAAAGTGTGAGAGATTATCGTGTAAGTGGACCGACTGTGCGTGCACTCTTGCATGACAGCACTTAAAGGCAACTGAAACATGCCTCTACCCCAGGTTGTGGGACCTCTCTACGGCCTTGTCTCCACGGGCCGTTTCACGAGATTTGTTTTGGGGAAAAATCCCACTTACGAAGTTGGGAAAATATTGAGTTAATCAATATTTTTCCCAGTACCAAGTATGGTCCTTTTACCCCTAGGACCCAGAGAGAAGAAGAAGAAGTGTAATTGAATTGTGCGATATTTGTTTGTTCCATTGTTCATGTTTGTTTAGACAAAATAATCTTCGTCCCATGGAGACGATAACTGGGAAAAATCCCAGAAGTTTCATTCCTGCCATTCAAACTTGGGACAAATTCCATGAAAACGTCCCGTGGAGACAAGGCCTTCAGTTGTGGGACCATTCTTGATGACTCCATGACCAGAACCATGTTGATAACTTGCATTCATATCACCCCTGCAATAAGTTCAAGTGCTGAGACGTCTTAAAGGGAGACCAATTATTTCATACGTCCTAGGCATTGCAAATAAACACTTGTGCTTTAAACCTCTAAAATAATAAAATTCGGAGTTTTGATGATTAGCTTCAAATCTACGGTTTATACAGAGTAAACTGATAGAGGATCCAGAGCTGCGTTTTAGGAAAGTGAAAATGGTGCCATTGTACTGACCGATGCAAATTTCGGTTTTTTCTTCTTTTTTTTTTCTTTTAAACAGAAAAAGAGTGGGGAGAGAGAGTGAGAGTAAGAAAAAAATGAGAGAAAAGCTGTTGGAAGGATTCAGAGAAGACCGAAGTTGGGTCAACCGGTGCGGCGGCGGAAGCAGCCTGGTACTGACTCCAACTTCAAATTTATTTAATCTCCGGATGAGTCCTCTCACTTCTTTCTGAAAATCATGGGCACCTTCAAGGCGGCAAATTTGCCCTCTACATGAGAAATTACATGAACGATCTTTCATCCACTATGGGGCGAGTGCACGGTTATTTGAGGACATCTCAAAGGCAGGAGAGACTTGTGAACAATGCTATTATGTCCACTGAATCTGACATCACTGACGGGCAACTGAAGTTTTAGGACATCATAGAGGAGGTAGTGTGCGTGCCAAAGCAGTAGGGTAGAAATGGCGACTTGAGCGCAAAAAGTTTTAGCCAAATAGTGCAGAATAATACGAATTAAATTACAGTGTTGTATGGTAGGTATTTTACAATACGGCAACGCTGTAAAAAAAGTGAATGTATTGCATGTAGCCCCTTCAATCTACGGGCTATGCAATGGTGCATGTTACCCCTTCAAGATGGCGGTTATGCAACAGCGTTGCTAAGCGGTGCACATAAATAAATGATTTGAATATTGGTGAAATTTTGCAACATAGAATCTTACAGTGTTGCCAGATGGCGTAAGAAATTAAATATTTTTTCGTTACATTGTTGTCAGATTGTGCAAAAAATTCGGATTTTCGGACTTGTAAAATTTTCGGTATCGAAAGACTTTTTTCTCCAGGATGGGTCTGGTTTCGGAGATCGGAGAGTTGGGTCTGATTCGGGAGCGCTGGAAAATATTTTCGGAAAATTACCCTCCTCCGATCCGCCCCGGACCGATGCGATTCTTTTACACTATAGAAGATCGGAAAACTGTACGGACCGAATTTTGATACGACTTTTTGTTTTCGAGATTTCGGACTTGTAACATTTTCAGCATCGATAGACCGTCTCCTCCAGGCTGGGTCTAGTATCGGGTACCGGAGAGTAGGGTCTGATTCGGGAATTTCAATTTTGTAGTGGCGTGGCGGTGGTGTGTATCGGACCTTGTGTTCTGGGATGAGCAATTGGGATTGGATATTGCAATGTTCAGTTTGATGAATCAAAAATTTTTATTTTTTATTTATTTAGTTACACTTTAAGAAACTTTCGCGTTTAGAAAACGTGCACGTTTAAGAAACGTCCGCGTTTCGAAAGCGTGCGCGTTTAGAAAACGTCCGCGTTCAGAAAACGTTCGTGTTTCGAGGTCTAAACTAAAAGGTTGCTAGTAGGTATGCTTAGACCCTCAAACCTTTTGGGCCAAAAATCCCCCCTTAATGGGACACATCCTTTTCTGCCTCAATTCATCGAGATTAATCCATACATTTTTCAACAAAATTAGCACATGGATGGCCAAGGTGCAAAACCTTGTATTTCTGTTTGCGACTTCCCACGCTTCCTGTCATACTCAATTTATTCTTAGGAAAATTAGTAAACGTAGCTCCTTTCAAATTCTCTTGATATTTTTACTCCGTGAGCAGATTATTCCGTATGAATCTCAAGCTACAAAGATGACTTGTCTCTCTTTGAAAAAATAAAATAGAAGTGGAATTTCTGATATACTGCAATGGAGACACATGAATTTACACTAGGGCATAGGCATTTCAATTGATTTTTGACCATGTTTCACTTATTACTTCACGTTTACAGTTTAGTTTGTACGGCCTTGTCCACACGAGCAGGGTTCGCAGAACTTATTTTGAGGAACTTGTTCCTGGAACAAGTTTTAGCTGAGCTGAAAACTTATTCCTCCTAGGCCCGGAACTTCCCCTGTACTCTGAGCTTCTACATATGTTTCTTTTGATGCGAATTTGTTTGTTTTTGTTTTTTACGTCCTTTTCATGTCTTGACATTTACTTTTGTTACTTTGGTAGCCCTAATAATCTATTATTTTGCAAAAATTGTATAGTTTTGTTGAAGTTCCGGTTCCAGTTTGGGCGCACTCGTTTGGACAGCATCCTAGAGTACCTATATTGAGAGAGTATGGCCACTGGGCCCCATGGAGAGGCTTAGGACCCAAAAATGGCGGTGCTTTGTTTTGGTTTTTGTTGATGAGAGGGGGATCATTGCCAACTTTTGACGGTTATCACCAACCGCACTTGCTGCCAACCTTACTACATCTAAAATAATTTTTCTCAAAAATTGCGAACGATTAGCCTTAGAAATATGTAATGAAGTTGCCAGAGTGCATTTGAGTAAATTTCTCGTTACGGTAAGCAAAGAAAACTACATTTTGAGTCATTTTGCATTACATGTATTTATGGCGTCTGCCATTTTTGGATCCTAAGGGCTCCATTCAGCCTAAGATGGCTGAGCCAATCAGATGTGGTAACCCCAGTGGCCATACTCTCTCAATATGGGTACTCTACAGCATCCCTCCTTTCAAGGAACAAGTTCCGGGAACTGAGCAGTTCGTCGAATAAGTTCCTCGAACAACGCTCGTGTGGACACGGCCTACCAATTTTGTGTCATGAATCCTCATCATTGACGTATAATACAATCTAGACCGCGCATTGGGCCCGACTTTAGGCGGGGAAGGTAAGACAGCTAGGGGGGTAAAGACGCGCCTTCAGCCAAGTTGATACCGCCGGATATACGAGCTAAGTGTATCCGTATCAGGCAACGGCACTGATAAGACTGGCATTTCCATTGTCTCGGTCGGTACACTTACTGCGGTTGCTGGGTTGCCTATCGTCTCGCCTGAAGGGACTCTAGTCTTGTCGAGATTTCCTAATGCGCGGTCTAGATTGTATTATACGTCAATGATCCTCATTCCTTGAAGAATCATTTCCCCTCCTAAAAAATTTTAGAGTCCCTTTATACCCAGAGTTACGACAACTCACTTTTGGTTGGGCTGAAAGTGGCCTAAAAAAAATCCAATTCTGATTGGTTCTCACTCATGGAGTCACAAACGAGTGCACCAAGATGGCGGTGACTCGAATGTGGACAAAAATATGAAAATATCACCTAATTGTGGTTTATCAAGATTAAATTGTTATTACCATCGGTCCAAAATGAAAATAGAGTAAGCAATTATTCATAAACCAATCTTATTTTCTTTGTAATTGATCAATTTTGTTGATGTTGTTATTTTGGATGACAGACATCGCAGGATTCCTGATCCTTATCCCTCATTATCGTTTGCTTGGGTGCACTCGTTTCGGCCTCCATGATGGCCAGCCAAGGCCGGCTACCAGTCAGCTGATAATCGAGTTGTCTTAACTCTGGGTGTAACGAGACTCTAAAATATTTATTTGCAACACTTCACTGGAAAAATGCACATTTTTCTCCCTATCACATAGCCAGATTACGCTTTTGTCATGTCTCAGAAACTTATACTACATGCATATTGGGTGTTACTGTCAGATATTACGCCATGTACATTCAAGGAGGGGGGGGGGGGGGTTGGTCAACATTTATCCAACACCAGGCGGCAAAAACCTAAATCCGAATCTGGTAAGATCATCCTGTTACGATGCAATTATTCATCAGAAATAGTGCCCCCCAAAGATTTGGCTTGTGGTTCCATAATAGAGCGACAAACGATTAATTGATGTCCACAGCCTTTCATTTAAGAGGAAATCAACATGCTTACCTCCAAAACTCAGAGCATTAGGAAATGAATGATGACCAGAACAGAATAGATTCTTTTTGAACTCACCTAAGGTATTGTAAGAATAGTATCTGGCCTTTAGGGGCGTTGCCAAGGAATCAGAGGCAAAGCGAAGACCACTGCATACCAACATTGTCATACATCTAGAGATTCCGCAGATGATTGGAGAAAACTAAAGAAATGGACGGATATTTTAATGGCAGGTTAGCAGTTGGTGCAAGTCTAAGCAAGAATGTCAAGCCTTAGCAAGTGTGAATTCAAACACTATGAAATTTCCACTGGCTATGGATCATTACAAACATGCACAGCTATTTTATCGGAGACCTCAACATGCTTTTGCTTTAACTCTATTCCTCGATCTCGATCCGACTCCGACTTGATAAACACAATAAACATTCACAGATGGGTGTCAATTTTGAATACAAAAACACAAAAACATAACATGCTGCAATCACCATAGAGTACAACAGAGTCGCATCGCAATGTACTAGACGATCTTTGTCTTTGATTAGAGTACCTGCAGTATAGTAGTAGAAAGAGTCCCTTTATACCCAGAGTTGAGGTGATTCGTCAAGCTCAAAAGAAGTGGTCGAACTGGCATGCGATATATCGCATCTTTTAGGTCAAAAATCTCGGCAGATTTTGAATTTTCAGTAAAGAAAAGGACGATAGCCCCTGCGCATGAGCCTAAAGAATCATTCTAAACCTTAAAATCGGCAAAATTCAGAGAAATGAAAGCAGGATAGTGTTTGGAAAAAAACCTCGCATTCGATTCAGCTATCGATTTCGGTATCGAATGCGAGGTTTTTTTCCAAACACTATCCTGTTTTCATTTCTCTGAATTTTGCCGATTTTTGGGTTCAGAATGATTCTTCAGGCTCATGCGCAGGGGCTATCGTCCTTTTTTTTGCTGAAAATTCAAAATCTGCCGAGATTTTTTACCTAAAAGATGCGATATATCGCATGCCAGTTCGACCACGTCACTTGAGCTTGACGAATCACCTTAAGACAACTCGATTATCAGCTGACTGGCAGTAGAGCAGAGTACCTATATTGAGAGAGTATGGCCACTGGAGTTACCACCTCTGATTGGCTCAGCCATCTTAGGCTAAATGGAGCCCTTAGGACCCAAAAATGGCGGACGCCATAAATTAATGTAATGCAAAATGACTCAAAATGTAGTTTTCTTTGCTTATCGTAACGAGAAATTTACTCAAATGCACTATTGCGACAACTTTACATATTTTTAAGGCTAATCGTGTGCAATTTTTGAGAAAAATTATCGGAGATGTAGTAAGGTTGGCAGCAAGTGCGGCTGGTGATAACTATGGAACGCCGTTAGTGTCAAAACTGTTTTCTTGCGCGCGCGGAATATTTTTCCGGCGCGCGGAAAGAAAAAACCCGTTTTCGATGAAAATCTCTGAATTTCCGGATTCCGCGCCGGTTTTCGATATATTTGCACCGTTTGTGTCAAAACTATTTTAGTCGGTGCGCCGCTTC